>NC_066890.1:64023149-64126543 GCF_022985175.1 Labeo rohita | reverse complement strand
ATTCCACCTCCAGAGGTAGAGAGAGACTGATGCTGAGATCAGACACACTGATGCTGGACAATAAACTGTTTCCTTTGTACCAGGAGAGACTCACATCACTCACATTCACCACTGAACACAACAATGAACAATTCTGCTGTGATGATGATGATGAACATTGTGAAGAGTTACTGCTGATGACAGGAACAGGCAGATAAGCTGAAGACAAGAGAGAATGAGCATACATATGAACCCAACAATCATATATTATACAATTATATTCATTGTTGTTGTGAATCGGTGTAATGGATTTTGTGTTGAGTGAATGTTTTGTGTGTTGACAATCACTCAATGTGTCTGTCATCTCAAAATATAAAATGATTCAATGTATAAATATGCAAATAGAATATATGCTTGTTTCTCACCATAGACAGAAACACTGAATGTTTTTGATGACCTTTTTTTCCCACTAATTTCTAGTTTATAAAGTCCAGAATGTTTAGTTGTGATGTTTGTAATGGTCAGAGATCCGGTTTGATTGTCCAGCTTCAGTCGGTCTATGAATCTCCCATCAGTACCATTAAATGTGTAAAAGATTTGTTTCTTTTTCTTCATTTTAGCTATGAAAGACATTTCATTTCCAAATTTCCACAGTATATCGTCGTCTTCGTGTATTTCAGTAACATCAATATCTAGAGTGACTGAATCTCCCTCCATCACTGACACTGACTCACCAAACACACCTGGAGGACAGATTTAACACAGATTAAGGCTTCCAATTGCTTTACAAAGCAAAATAAGTTGTATCGTTTACATGTAAAGTTGGGAACATCCAGAAAAACAGCAGAGACACAAAGCAAAATGAAATGTGAGATATATGAATGGATAGATGTGTGAGAGCCACACATTTTGGGTGAGTTGCACCAATAAGGATTAAAATAAATATATTATTTTATTGCTGTATATCACTGCCATATAGACATTCCTTTGACACAGATACATAAATGTGTTAAACATCAACTGCGTTTATAAACTGCTACTGTAAACTCTTAACCGCTACCATAACTAGAATCAAGCAGACAGAGAAAACACTGCAGCCGCGCTTATAGATTGCCTAGAAATATATTTATATTATCAATTAATGAAGTAATATGGCATAATTTATGAGAGTGGCTTCTTACACGAGAACTATTATTATTATTATTATTATTATTATTAATTATCCACACACAACACATGATCCAACACAAATAATACATTTGATTTTCATACAAAATATTTCAGGCTATTTAATACACTTAAAAAAACAAAAAAAAAAAACATAAAGGCATTTACCCCCTAGATATAAACTCAAAGCAAACAGGTTTTCAAAAACAGCAACAACTCTGGCAGTATATGCAACTTCCTTAAGAAGTTTAAAGTAGCAGAAGTCAAAGTAATCTATTTTAGTTGTAAAGGAATACAATCAAATGATCAAAATGATGGTTCATATATAAGCCTGCTTATTTTAAAATTTGCTGCAACAGATTTATCAGCTAAACCTTAATTCAAGCTAGCTCACAACACATCCTTAATCTTAAATTTGTTTAAAAGTTGTTTGTTGTTAAAAGTTGTCAATGTACAATATTAATTAAACAAATAAATGCTAATTATTACAGAAGTTTAATTGTGTTGGTTATTTATTTATTTATTTATTTATTTTTTAATGCATTTTGACTAATGGATTTCCATATATATAAAAAAGGCCTGCTTTTAAAAAACAAACAAAAAAACAAAAAACAAAAAAACAAACTGCATTACATTCACTGTAGAGATTTCCATTATTTATCATGACTTTTAACATTTTCATTTTCTAGAACACATTTCAATTTAAAATTCTGAACAGAGACTGAAGTAGGTATTTTTCACATTTCACAATAATCTTGATTCATCTGGTACAAAGAGCAGCAGATGAAAATAATCTAATTTGAACAGTAGCTGCAGCCTTATTACTCTGAAGTGGAAAATAAATAAAACATAAATACATAAAAATAAGCCATAAAAATGTTTTATAACTTACCAATTTGACAGCACCAGAACAAAACTAACATGCAAAACATTTTCTTCAGTCGTCCTGTTTCTGATTGAATAAAATTACCTGCTAAACCAACAGCAGAACTGTAAATGTGTTGTATGAATCCTCCTACTGAGTTTGACCCTCCTAGTTCACACCCCGCATCTGCATGGTATTATATTCCATCTGTCTGTTAATAAAACTTTAACTGTTATTAATGGGTAAAATATTATTTTTGTCATTTATCTTGCTTTTTACATACAAAACCACTGAGGTGGCACACTTTAAAAGGTACACCTCTGTACCTTATTTACCCCTTAAGAGAGCATATTATATCTAAAGTTCATATATTACTACAAAACTGAACAAGATTTTCTTTGTTTTTTTCAAAATAAAACTAATTGCATTGTAAATATGTTCTTTGTACTTTTGTCAGTTAAATAAAGATGAATAAGAATGAATAAATTTCTTTATTTGCATTTTACAAAAAGAAAAATAAATAAATAAAAAATTGAAGATCTTGTAAAACCTAACTGTAGTGATTTTTTAAATTATATTTTATTCTAAATTTTAGTGAATGGTACAACCAAAACACATAAAATCATCTGTCATCTCAGTACCAATGTTACTGAAGTTCAGCTTCTGAGTCAAACTGAAAGCTGCTGTGGTTGGTTTTCTACAGACATGGTTTGATCTGATGGGTGGACAAGCATCTTGTAGGTGAGTGTGGGCACGCATTGCATCTGTGTTTAGTTTGTAGGTGAAGAGCTTCTTCCTGTTCTGCTACTATGAGCAGCTTTTTAAACTCACTAAACTGCTGAGGAAAACAAAAAAAACAAAACAAACAAAAAAAAAAAAAACTAGACCCAAAAATGAGAAACTGTCTGACACTGAGATAGAAACAATAAAAAATGATCATATTTAACTTATCAAAAATTTAGAATGCTTTCTTTCTTTCTGTCTTTCTTTCTTTTTTTAATTTTCAGTTGTGAGGGGGAAAACAACAACAACAACAACAAAAACAATAAACTCTGTCAAGGCTTGGTTGGAAGGAGAGGGGTGACGAGTGCATCTATCAAACTGGTATTTATTAAATGCAACAGGAGCAACGCAACGACTACGCAAAATTAAAAGTCCTTGAATAACTTCAACATAATAGCCCTGTACTCAACAGAACACACAGAAGTAGGTGGAGCCTGAGAATCTGTTGCTAATGGTGGAGCTGGTGAATCTGAAGACTGAAGCGGAGCCACAGGACGTGGAGACCAAATTTGAGAAATGAAGGACCAGAGTTGAAACAGAGGAATGATGTAGCCATTGGAGTCAACCCTGATAGCACAAAACATCTTGGAGACGTCTATTTGAAGTCTGCATTTACATCTGCAAGATGTATTTTTTACGTAGTTTGCTCATCTGCAATACGTCTATTGGACGTCCTACCAGATATCCAAGAGACGTCAATAAGATGTCTTTAAGATGTTTAAGATTTAGAATGTATGTAAAACTGACATCTTACAGAAATCTGCCAGATATTTGTACACAGCAAATGCTTTCCAGATCAAGAGATCTTTAACAGACATCTTGCAGACATGCGTGTGCTATCTGAAGGGCCCAAGTGCAGCCGGGTGGGGGAAAAATCGATTCACATATGAATGGCAATTTAGTCTTCTAGCGAGGCCAAGTGTTTGAAAAAATATTATATTAATTATTGATCTTTTGTTATTATGGGAAGTAGGAATGTGCCCAAATAATGAATCCGTATTCAGAAATGGACGGAAAACAGCTGCTTACTAGCAGTAGCCTATTAGATTAGAGTGCACACTATATATGTCACTTGCCACATAAACAGAGTAAGGAGACTGATAGGTCGATGGCGAATGATTTGCAGATCTTGAGCACCACTGACAAACATCTAATCTTACAATATGTGGTAAATAGGCCTAACTGCCGCTCCGTGTGATCGTGAATCTCAAAAGTGAAAGTAAAACTAAAGCGTGCAATTAATGAAAGCGGTTTCAATGCCCCATATATTAATAACAAATCCCTGATGCCTGCAATTTATATACAGTTTAATTACCCAACAATAAAATTGGGAGAAAAAGCACTGAAATATATATTTCTCCTCCCATCTCATATTTAGCTGATTATACATGCCATTTCCTTTCTGAACACTGTATGATCGGATTCAGATACATCCCTAATGGGAAGTGTAAAATTATCACAAGATTATCTATTAGACTTTTATCATTTAGTAATTCAATGTATTTTCCTTTGAGAAATGTTGTAAGCTGCTATTATTCAAAAGCCACCAGATGGCGCCACTAGATAAAGTAAATGAAATTGCTGACAGCACAGAGGTGTAAATATGAGTCAAAGGCAAAATTGATTATCTGACAATCAATAATAATAATAATAATAATAATAATAATAATAATACTATGTATTTAGCAATACACCTTCAGGTCGGTCTTTAGGTCTTATGGCAGAAATATGTGTTGTTTTTTTCTGCTGGTGTGATTTACTATCATCACAATAACTTTATACATTCAGTACAAAACAGATGATTTCAACATTTAGTGTGCGAAAAGAAACTTTGAAAGGTGTGGTGAAAAAGTTGCATTTGAATCAGTTGTTTCTTTACACGCTCCTGACCCCTGTTGGTCAGAACCGTGTAATACAGTGGAAACCCAAACATAATTAAAAAATAATAATAATAATAATAATAATAATAAAGCTGTAATGCATTCAAGGCAATTATCAGATAATCTGCTACCATTATTGTACATGTGCTTTTTTATTACATTGTAGGACTTTTTTTATTATTATTTGTTGTACTGAGAGCTTGGATAAGCAGGTCAAACACTTTATTTTTTATTATACAAATGCGTCATTAAATGTCTAGAACTGGGATGCCCAAACTCGGTCCTGGAGGGCCGGTGTCCTACAGAGTTTAGCTCCAACCCCAATTAGACACACCTGAACATAGCTAATCTGAGCTAATCAAGCTCTTAAACCGGGCTCACACTACAGTGTTTTTAAAATCCTAACCGATTATGAAATCTGGTTGCAGCGCACACATAAAGCCAGATATTATTAAGATTATTATGATGGAGGGAGCGCCTCACGTGATCTTACGCAACAGATCGTCATTTCAGCAACTAATGTTTACAAATGTTAGTTAAGGTGCCTGCAGCTTTATGCACTCACCCCGTATGTTGAAAACTGAGACGATTTTACTCCAGAGCTTTCCTTGCTCCATGTGGTTGTATGTTTTCAACATATTATACAAACAGTGTTACTACAAAAACATAAGAAGCAGTTTCCTCCATCTCCACTATGCAATGGACTGTACAGCAGCTGTTTTGCAGTTGCACATTGGCTGTTGTGAAAGTACTGATGTAATCATAACCGGGATCATCCCGATTTAACGTCCTGAATATCAAACATGTTTAATATGATCGTGGCGGCCCCAATTTGTGTGAGAGCAGTTCGGGAGGTGCAAGATGAACGTCTTGCATTACCAGATAATCCGTGCCGAACATCGGGACCGATCGAGGTGCTCGGCAAGATTTTTGTTCCGATTCTCGGGAGGGCAAAATCGGGATAAAAATCCTGTACTTTCCGGAAGGTGTGTTGAGGCAAGTTGGAGCTAAACTCTGCAGGAAACCGGCCCTCCAGGACAGAGTTTGGGTACCCTGGTCTAGCAATGTATAAAACTGATCCGAGATCAGGTAAAATCCATGTATAGATAGACACTGAGTGAGTTCTCAGAGATCCTCACCCCCTAGTGCCGAACCACTTAAATTTCGAAACAGTTATGACTAAACCTAGTTTACTAAAATCACGTGACTTTGACAGTCTAATTGCGTGCTCAGCATGACTGGAAATGATTCACAAAGGTGTCAAAACTGCATCTATTTATATCACACTGTGTGGGGCAAAAGTAGCGCTATTATTAGAGAGATGTGATTTTCTGCTTTCCATACCAAAGAACAATGATGTGATTGTGCAGAATTTTCAGCAGAGTTTAACCAACAGAGCTTATCGCGTGTGATACACTGTGTACCACTATGCAGTCTATTTATTTATTTATTTTATATTATTATTATTATTATTATTATTATTAACAGGCGTAGACTAAATGACAGAGAAGAGTGAGAGTTGGGGCCAGTATTTAATAGGCTAAGGTTCTATGCGAGTTAGAAAAGCTAGAAAATAGAACTTTAAGCTGAGTTTCTGAATTATATGCTATTTGTGAAGCACTAAGTTAAACTAATACATAGAGCAGCAAAATTTCAAGACATAACAATTAGAGTGCGTGTAAAAAAAATAATAATAAAAATAAATAAAAAGAGGCAAACCAGAGTCAGTAGAAAAAACATCCTGGCAGAAAATGAATGTAAACTAAAGTGGTGTGAGTCAGGGCCCACAGAGGTCTAACATTTATTTTATTCCAGTAGATTCGGTATTTGATCATCGTTTTGAGGCGAAATTTGCGTACACGTGCTCCTCCTTTGAATTCTGCAAAGAAAAATATACAGTCAATCAAGCAACATTTTAAAAAACATTTTAAAAATTATCATTGAATTTTCCTTTAGATTTACTCATTTGAATATGCAGGCTTTTATTGATTGCAGCCTATGTATTGTTTATTAATTGCTGTCATCTATACTTGATATATACATTGGTAACACTTTACAATAAGGTGTCATTAGTTAATATGAGTTAATGTTTTAACTAACATGAACAAACTATGTACAATACATTTATTACACAACTGATTTCGTGTTGTTAATGTTAGTTAACAAAAATACATTGTTTATGTTAGTTCAAAGAGATTAACTAATGTTAACAAACACAACTTGTGATTTTTATAATGCATTAGTAAATGCTCACATCAACACTAACTGCAATTAATAAATGCTGTAGAAGTATTGTTCATTCTAAGTTCATGTTAACTAAGATAACTAATGCTAACTAATGAACCTTATTGTGTTGCCTATACATTTCATCTGGATAGCCTGTACATTTTCTAGTAGGCGTTCCTTCCGAGGAAATCAGACGGAGGAGTGACTGCACCCCCATGAGTATCGAGATCATTTGCATAAGACTGATCACTTGTTGCAATGTCAATGGTTACTGTCCCTTTAATCGGGGTAAAGTCATAAGCTTATGCAAATTAATAATGCCTGATCGCTTCGCTGACTTTGGACTACCTGCCTTGAGCCTCGTGATGCACTTCCGTTTTGAAATCTTACGGCTCAGTTATTTTCGGTCATGTACATTTTCAATGCGCTGTAATCATCTAGTTGACTTAAACGCCTAATACAATGAGAGTTCGCGGGAATTTCAAATTCTGACATTTTCAGATACAGGAGAAGACATATTCTGATGATTAATGTGTACAGAATTTTCCAAACTCAACGGAACCTTAAGTTTTAATGCAACATAAATCGATCTGAGAAAGCGGTGGCTGGTCATCATAGGTGATTGTTCACCACAGGGTGTCAGTGTTCTATAGTGGCCTAATCGCGATGCTGCAGTTTGTGAGATCTGATGAATAAGATCATAATGAACCTTTATTTATCTGTATTAAATATGTTAGTCACTCTTCTGTGTCATTTTCTGTCATCATTTCATTGTATGTAGCCTTAAGCCAAAATATGAATGGTCAGTAGTCGCGCTGTCAAGGTGTTACTGTTCAAAATTGTTTAAATGTTCAACATCGTTAAATAAGGCAGTTACCGCGCATTCATTCAGCCATTTCAAACAATGGAATGAGCAGTTTGGGCTCCGAAAAAAGAGCACCAACGCACACAAACAAATTAGCCATGGTTTTAAAAAACTGTACATTCATCAGGTATGAAATATGATCAGTAAAATAAAAACACTGTTCATGAGAATGCGGCAGATTAGTGGGGAAATATTTATTTATTATTAATAAAGCACATTATAACATTTCAGCACTTTGAAGATGATTCATGTTAATGCAGATAATATAATTCTAGCCCTAAAATAGTATAGTAGTATAATAGTAGTAATCTGCGTTCTCATGAGAAACTGTCTGTATGTAGGTGCGCTGAACGCTAACCGGAAACTCCCGAGCCATAACAAGTAGAACGCGGAAGTATTTGTGCAAGTATTTAGCTACTTGTAGCTAATGTAGCTCAGTGGTTCTCAATAGAGTAACAGTATGGTGAGTAAATTGAGTGTGCTAATGAATTTATAGGTCTGCAAATGGAAGTACTGTATGTTAGTATTTACACTGAGGTGCAAACAGTACATACGCTTCATGCAAATAATATAAGCATGCTTTTTCGAGCAGTTCCTTATTATAGGTAGTAATGATCTTGGCTGTACAACCCGTATCTGTTCACTGACTGTCTGATGCTACTGCACACAAAATTCCAAAAGTCAGCTCTTTTCAATCAGACTGACATAAGTGCAACATCTTCTTATAACGTCTTACCTTTTTTCGTGATGATGATTTACTAAATGTTGAATGAGTCCTGCCTTTTTCCCGTTCCTTGACTGCATTAACAATGACATAACACGTACATGTTAAATAAAACAATAAAGTGATTTTTTTTTTTTTTTTTTTTTTTTTTTAACATATACAACAGTTGTTTAATCTCCTCAGCTTTTTTTTGTTGTTTACATTTCCTGCAGATGCAGATGATCACAATTACGGCTGCAATCAACAGAGATCCTGCAGCAGCAGCAGCAGAGATGAGGACTGTCAGAGATACAGAGTCTGGAGGATATGAAGCAAAGTAAAAGAGAGACAGTCATTAATGTAAGTGATTTAATCAGTCTGATCTACAACAAAGACAGAGTTTAGCTCGATGGATAAACATTAATACAATCGCAGCCATACCTGCACATGTGTGACAGAGTTTGCTGATTTCCAGATGTTGAGTCTGTTTGCTAATGGGATTGTTGAGTACACAACTATAGGCATTTTCATCCTGATATTCCAACTCCAGAGGTAGAGAAAGACTGATGCTGAGATCAGACACACTGATGCTGGACAATAAACTGTTTCCTTTGTACCAGGAGATGGTCACATCACTCACATTCACCACTGAACACAACAATGAACAATTCTGCTGTGATGATGATGAAGAACAGTTCGAAGAGTTACTGCTGATGACAGGAACAGACAGATGAGCTGGAAGACATGAGATAATAAAGAAAATATTGATTAATCCCCCTAGGTTAAAAGTCACAATTAAAGGGACAGGAGCTTATGAGTCACGTTACAGTATTTGGAGGTGATTTGGGAGTGACAGGTGCACTGCTTTAAATAAACATAACGGCATAAGCCATAATGACCGTTTTATTCAAACTGAAACTGAAACAAAGATTTGATTCATCACATTATAAAGGGTTTGCACCTAAGTCACGTTTTGGTTAACAGATGTGTGGCCATTGTGGTGATTTTTGTATGTAAACAGCAACATGGATTGCATGGATTGGTTAATGTACTACTAAAGATGTTATTCTACTAATTTATGATGTTTAAACCATGGGAAAAATGTGTGGAAGCTGCTAAATCACATAAAGAAGGATGTAGGAGCTAAATCTAATACTTGAAGCTACTGAGTTGTTTGATCCCGGATTAATTAGGTTGACGCGCTTTCTTACTGTGGTGTTACATTACTTCCTCGTTGAATCTGTCCATAAGGAACAATTAGACAATTCTTCCGTTGCATCATGGTAGACATTTATTGGCTCCACAAAACACCAAAGTGCAAAATGTCCAAAACAAAGGCTTACATTCAAGGGAAGTTTCACAATCCCATCAGCTTTGCGCTGTTGCTGTCAAAAACCTTTTGCAGGAAGGCTACCTATATAGTTCAATAACAGTAAATCTCAGAGCGCCACTCAGTGATCAAAATGAGAATAAAACATAACCTTCACTGAACATTTTGGCTCCTACAAAGGACTTAATAAGCAGGACAGGACACAATGTTTTGACAAACTAAAGTTAATACAGGGCTCAACACTAAAGCCCAATCCCAATTCTATTTTCTACCCCTTTGCCTACCCCTCGCCCCTTCCCCTTGCCCCTTGAAACGAAGTGGAAAGGGGAAGGGTTAAAAATTTTCCCCTAAGAAATGGGACACCACTACTACACTGTCATACATCATCACACGTTGTTGCTAGCTCCTAACGTTACGTCAGAGGACATGCACTGTCTCTATACAGAAAATAAGTTACAAAAATGTTGTCATGTTGCAAAATAGTGTAAGCATCGTTCATTTACATGTACACATATGGCCGTACGCAAAACAAAACAATGCGTTACCACATGCGTGGTTAAAGCAATTTGCCTTGCCACTGGACTTTCATATTTGTTTCTAACATGCAGTCAAGTCACCGCGTATATGACATAAAAATATATTTTCTAATATCGTGCTAATCAGTGCTATCCGCTAGCAAACTTTAGCAATTTTTTTGCAAACGTTTCTTTACAGAACATCACCGTAGTACAAACACAAGATTGAAGGTAATATACATATAACGAAAATTTGTCATAAAAATCCTTATTAATGGCAAAAATTACTTACATTTATGGGTCTGCTTGCTCGAGTGAGCAGCCATGTTGGAAATTTCTCTTAGCCCTTCGTTTGAAGTGAGGTCCCGAAAAATCTTCGTTTGGAGGACTATCTAGCCTTTCCCCTTCCCCCTACCCCTCCAACCAAAAGAGAATTGAGACACCCCTACCCCTACACGTGAACGCGCCAAACGGAGGGGTAGGGGAAAGTGGGGGGTAAGGGGTAGAATTGGGATTGGGCCTAAGCAGCGATAGTGTTTCCTTGGGTACTGCTATACACAAAGCTGTGCTACCCTTATTAACACTGCTTTATAATACATTATACAGATGCTCGATGAAAAGAAAATGCTGAATGAATAAGTTTTCCATTGATATATTGTTTGTTAGGACATAGGACAATACTTGACAGACATACAACTATTTAAAATCTGGAATCTGAGGGTGCAAAAATTAAATAAAATAAATAAATAAATAAATAAATACATAATAATAATAATAATAATAATAATAATAATACATAAAAAAATATTGAGAAAATCACCTTTAAATTTGTCCAAATGAAGTTCTAAGCAATGCATATTACTAATCAAAAATTACGTTTTTATATATTTCTGGAAGAAAAATGTATAAAATATCTTGACATTGATCTTAACTTAATTTCCTAATGATTTTTGGCATAAAAGGACAATCGATAAGTTTTTAGCTATACAATGTATTTTTGCCTATTGCTGAAACCTGTGCTACTTAAGACTGGTTTTGTGGTCCAGGGTCACATATAATAATAACACAATATTTCCAAACAAATGACATTTTGGAACAAGAATAGAGAGCGGTGAATGTACGAGTTGCATCAGGCAATAGGGCAGTACATATTGTCAAAACTTGTAATAGGTGGTAAAAATCTGTCACAGACTGATGACACAACAATTCTTCCTTCTATTTCTTATCCCAACATAGCAAATCACTTTTGTTTCTTTTTTTTTTTTTTTCGCCAAGCCCATGCATGTGTGATACAATTTGGCCAGTCACAGTAATCTAGTACACAGCCATTGCTGCTACCATTTTTATAAAGACATGAGTGATCACGTTCTCTGAAATTCTCTTGAAAAGTAGATTGTCAATGTCTTTTAGATCGATCACGATATAAAATCATCAGACCACCCATCCTTAATCAACATTAGGCCATTATGCACTGAATATTCTTTCAAAAAAACAATATATGTGAAGTGCAGGACAAATGATTTCTACTCACCATAGACAAAAACATTGAATGTTTTTGATGATTTTTTTGCTCCAGCTATCTCTAGTTGATAAACTCCAGCATGTTCAGTTGTGATGTCCGTGATGGTCAGAGATCCAGTTTGATTGTCCAGCTTCAGTCTGTTTTTGAATCTCCCATCTGGGACATCAGATGTGTTGAAGATTTGCTTCTTTATCTTCATTTTAGCTATTTGAGACTTTTCAGCTCCAAATTTCCACAGTAGGTCATCATCTACACGTATTTGAGTAACATCAGTGTGTAGAGTAACAGAGACTCCCTCCTTCACTGACACTGACTCACCAAACACACCTGATGAACAAACAGATTTTAGGCTTCTGATAGTTTACAAAGCCTGAAATCAGCTGTCAATTGTTACTAACTGTTAATTGAAAAACATTTAGAACAGCCACAGAAACACACAATCAAATGAAAGGTGATGTACGAACATGACATTAATTGATATTGTTTTTTTCGTGATGTTTTCAGATGTTTTGTGATAGTTGTTTGTTCAAAGTTTTCTTTGTAAATATATATTGAACTGTAATTTATTGCTGTGATCAAAGATTAATATTTAGCATCATTACATCAGTCTTAATTGTCTCATAATCCTTCAGAAATCATTCTAATATGCGGATTTGCTTCTCAATTTTTTTTATTACTGTCATTTAAAAACTGTTGTGCTGCTTCTTAATTTTGTAGAAACCAGGATACATTTTTTTTTCAGAATTCGCATTTATATGAAATAGAGTTTTTTTGTAACAATGTAAAAGCTTTTGTCACTTTCTGATCAAGTTTATGCTAAAGTTATAAAATTACTGGTCAAAAACACCTTAGGATTTATATTTCTATATGCAGATTCGCCTACACCTACAACATACTGCATTTAGAGTTGCGGTTGTAAACTTTCCCACAGTATGCTCGGGGTAAATTGCTCGTATGTGACTCTGGACCACAAAAGCAGTCATAAAGGTCAGTTTTTGAAATTTGAGATTTATACATCAATTGGCAAGCTGAATAAATACATTTTCCATTGATGTATACTTGCCCGAAATACAACTATTTGAAAATCTGGAATCTGTGGCTGCAAAAAAAAAAATCGAATTATTGAGAAAATTGCCTTGAAAGTTGTTACAGTGAAGTTCCTAGCAACGCATACTACTAATCAAAAATTATTTTCTGATATATTTACAGTAGGGACTTTACAAAAAAATCTTAATAATAACAATAATAATAATAATAATAAGTTTATTTTATATAACACCTTTCTAGAAACTCAAGGTCGCTTTACAATAACAAGAATATTTATACATAACAAGAGACAACAATAACAACAAAACAGAATACAGATAAACATGAAATCCGTAGCAAATTTCCATTCATATATTCAAAGACCTGGAAAACAAGACAAGAAAAGATATGTTTTAAGGTGGGTTTTGAAATCATGTAATGAAGAAAGATCACGGATGTGTTTGGGAATAGAGTTCCAGAGTGTAGGGGCAGGGATACTGAACGCTCGTCCTCCGAATGAAGCTAATCTATGGCGAGGAATTAACAGTAGATCATTGTCTGCAGAACGGAGTGAGTGAATGGGGGAGTAAGTATGAATGAGATCCAAAATATATGGGGGGGGCGAGACCATGAAGTGCTTTGAAGGTGATGAGGAGAATCTTGTATTGAATGCGGAAGCGAACGGGTAGCCAGTGAAGTCTATGTAGGATGGGAGTGATGTGCGAGGATTTCTTTGAATAGGTGAGGACCCTAGCAGCAGAGTTCTGGATGTATTGGAGCTTATTTAATGTTGTGTTTGGTAGACCATAGAAAAGAGAATTACAGTAGTCAAGTCGGGAAGTAGTGATAGCGTGAACCAGTGTCTCAGCATCCTTGATGTTTAAGAAGGGACGTAAACGAGCAATATTGCGGAGGTGATAAAAGGCAGATTTAGTAAGCGAAGAAATGTGAGGTAGGAAAGAGAGATAGGAGTCAAAAGTTATGCCCAGATTTTTAACGGTGGTGAAAGGTCTAACCAAGATCCCAGAAATGTTAACAGTGTCAGTACAGAAAAGAGCAACGTTTTTTGGTAAACCAACAAGTAGAACATCTGTTTTATCAGTATTGAGTTTGAGAAGGTTACTGGTCATCCAAGCATTTATGTCGTCGATACAAGCTGAAATGGAGTTTGTGGGAAAGGGTTGGTAGTGTCGAAAGCTGATGTAGAGTTGAGTGTCGTCTGCATAGCAGTGGAAGTTAAAACCATGCCGCCGGATGATATTACCTAGAGGAAACATGTAAATGATGAAGAGAAGAGGGCCAAGAACAGAACCCTGAGGAACACCATGAGAGACAGGAGCAGTAGAGGATTTAGCCTGGCGGATAGTAATATAATGTTGACGGTCAGACAGATAAGAAGTGAACCAAGCTAAGGCAGTTCCAGAAATACCAAGAGCAGAGAGTCGTGAAATGAGAATACTGTGAGAGATAGTGTCAAATGCAGAGGAAAGATCTAAAAGAATCAAAATGTTAACAGAGCCAGCGTCAGTGGCCATAAGAAGGTCGTTGACAACCTTAAGAAGTGCTGTCTCGGTGCTGTGGTAAAAGCGAAAACCGGATTGAAAACATTCATACAGATTATGAGATGACAAATATGACTGTAGTTGAACAGCAACAACTTTTTCAAGTATTTTTGAAAGAAGCAGAAGATTTGAAATTGGTCGGTAATTGGCCATATCAGAAGGGTCAAGGCCGGGTTTCTTTAAGACTGGTGTGACAGCTGCAGTTTTTAATTCAAGAGGAACAACACCAGTGCTTAGGATTTTAGAAATGAGAAGTGAAATAGGCCGTGAAATAACAGATGCAGAGTATTTGAGCAGAGACGTAGGGGCAGGATCAAGATGACAGAAACAAGGATTGGTTTCAGGCTTTGCAGTTGAGATAGCGAGTAGCTGAGCTGAGCAGAGTTATAAATCTAAGCAGAGCAGGTAATGGAACTTTGCGAGCGGTGAAAGACATGGTTAAATGAGAGAGTACAACATCACTGACAGATGAGGAACATACTTCTCTTGTAATAAAACGCAAGAGAGCCACAACACTCTACTCGCTGAAAGATCGGCGCAATACGGACCTTATCAGTCAAATCAGATGGCGGGGGGGTGCCCCACCATCCAATATACTGTCCACAATAGATAGACGAGGGAGTGGAGACTCACCCGCCAGCTATGTAGAAGGCCCAAAAGAGCACGAAGATCGACAGACAACAGCAGATCAGAGTGGTGCAGGTAGCTAGCGATGGGTAGGGGCAATCCAGTCAGAGTATAATCCACAGTGAAAAAAACAACAGTAGAGCCATGAACAATAATCCAGCAAAGTCAGGTGTCCAGGAGAGAAGATGTAGCAAGAGACAGAAAGCAGGGCAATCCATTCAGTTATAATCCAGTGAAATAGCAACAGTAGAGTCATAAACAATCCAACAATCCAGGTATTCAGAAGAGGAGAGGAAACAATGAACGGGAAGCAGAATGGGGCAAAACAAAACACGTAAACGTTCCAACAAAACAAACAAAAGCCGCAGCAAAACGAACACAGCGTACTCTCACCGGAACTGGAAGTTTTTCAAACAGCTTAATGGAACATGATCTTTACTTAGTAATGTCTGCCATCTCACATTGTGACAATCATCCTGTTCAACAGTTTACACCCCAGGGCTTTTGATGTTGCATCAGTAAATGTTTGCAGCTTATGATCATCTAGGTAACAGCACGTATATCAAGATCAAAAATCAAATGTATGGAAACATTTGACCTAGTTCTTTGGGTAAACTCATTTCTTTGGTTAAATTCTTTGATTATCAGATATTCAAATGGGGTCTGTATGTCAACACGTCATGTAAACAGCTTACATATCATTGCGATATAATGATTTTCAAAACGCTGCCCAGAGACATGCAATTCTACAAGTGGGCCTGACATAAAATTTGGAGGCAGCATAATGGAGAATTCACAATGTCCATTATTTTCAAAGGCTCTATCTGCATTTTGAGCACTTTTAAGATATTGAGCTTCAAAGTTTTTGCGTTCCATAGACTTCTATAGATAGAACTATTTTTGTCTTCTAAAAAAGGTCCAAAAGTACACAGCTTACAAAAGAAACATCATAAAATGTAAATTAGTTGTCACCTAATAAGAATATGTAAATAACTCAATTTTGACAAAGATGTCAAAGGTGACGATATGTGAAGAAAGCTGCTGACATTAAGCAAAAAGTACATATATTTATAACTTACCGATCAGTCGCCACCAGCACAGACAGATCAAAACAAACACATGAAACATTTTCTTCAGTTGTTCAGTGAAAAGTCTGCAAAAACATTAATAATGTCTCCCATCTCACAATTGAACATCTTCCCAGCTCATCGTCAGAGTCAAACTGAAACCTGCTGTGGTCGGTTTTTTTGAGAGGTGAAGAGTGTGTGTGCTTGTACATGCGTGTTTAGTCTGTAGGTGAAGAGTCTTCTTCCTGTCCTGCTTTTATTGAACCACACAGTTGATGCCTTCACAAAACAGTTTTACAGTGTAAAAAAAAATAAAAAAAGAACAAACAGCCAAATGACTGTCAGATGTTAAACTAGACTCTTACCTATTATGTGCCATTGATAGCATACACAGAATGACAGCTTAACAAAATGTTAAATACTACATCAGACTTTTTCTTGCCTGCTACTGGCATTGGTTTGGCGTGCTTCGTTTTAAAAAGTTTTGATAAAACATTGCGTTCAAACCCATTAATGCATTTTTAGAGATGCAATGTTGGGCCTCTTTTGAGCACAACATGAACACGACGAGAGCTGAAGTTTGGAACATGCCACAAGAACCAACCCAACAGATGTTCAATTATGGCCCAACATCACAGTCCTAAGAATAATGTCATGAAAATACTGCTTTGGTAACAGTTTGTATCTCTGCATTTGTAGTTTCAGTTTCCCCTTCTAAATTATAATTATTAAGTATTAATGCCTGCTGGTATAGATGCAGCAGCATGTTTGTAGTCACCTGTAGGCCTTATGGTGTGTTCAGGCAAAGCTTTTTGGCCGAAACACAACGGACACAAAGCAGCAACAGGCACTGCTAGTTCTTTGATGTCACTTTCATGTGTCTCAGCCTTTAAACAACAGTATTCATGTTCAGTATTCAGTATTCAAGTACCTCTTTGTTTTAGGGTAGGGACACTAAACCAACGCCAAAACTAGCACTGCAGAAAGCCTGTGGTGTTTACCTCAAAAAAAATAATACAGAATAAAGGGTGGAAGGTGAAGTCAAATGGCAGGTGCTGTGGGTTACTGTGATGAATTGACTGATAAGAAGGCCGCCTTCTTTCCCAGTGTGAGGCCTTTTCAACACCAGGAGTTTTTTGTGTATTTCCCCCCATTTCAGTGTTGTTTGTTTAATTAATTTATGTATTACCTTAATTAAAAAAAAACAACAAAAAAAAAAACAATACTGGTCACTATATATTAAACTGTGACAGCGAGTTTATATCAGTGCTCTGTGCCCTGCTGTGTGAATATAGTTGTCAAGTTTTGTTCAAGTGAATTCCTGACATGAATTATCCTTGAGAGGACTAAAGCAAAATGTTTCAAAGATTATCTTTAATCTCATTTGCGTAAAAAAAAAAAAAAAACAGTATGCCATGTTCAGGTGTTGCTACAATTATCATCAAACCAACCAGAACCTGTAAAGAATGTAATCATTTTCTGTGTTCTAAGTTAGTTCTCAATTCCAAGACTTCATGATGCAGACAACTGTAAATTCTCCTACAATTGAGTACTGTTTTTCCTAAATATGATGTGGAGATAATATTCACTTAGCAAAATGTTTTAAGGAAAGAAATCTTGCAAAAGTTGCAAAATGTCTTCCACCCTACTAAACTTAAGCTACTAACTTTTTGTTTTCAAATCACAAACATTATATATTAATAATGTTATATATTAATAATGGTCTGTTTTTATTATATATAATTAAGATACTAACTGTAGGAACCTGCCCACATTAACTGAGTTAAGGAAATTACTAAGGTACACTTGGATTTACTGAACACGTAGTGTATGTGGAAAAACAATCATGAACAAAAATACTGAAGGACAGAAGAGGGCTCTAACAAAAATGGACTGATGCTATAAAATATATAGCCAAGTCTGATGGTGTTTGCCAATGAAATTTAAAGGAGGAAAAATACTTAGAGACTGAAAGTTAAGGACTACAGGAGCATATCTCAACATTCATGTCAAAACGGTTGACTAAGACTTGTTAGACCAGACACCACAAAATATTTTAATCTTAACCAGACACGTAGATACAGATGAAGAATCCATTTCTGCTTTGTTCAGTTCTGTATGCATGTTTTACAGTAATTCTATATGACATTATACATTATGGCATAACATTATATGATCTTACTGTCTTTAGTAAGTATAAATAAATGATTGATAACAACAGATGATCACATAACTTGCCTGTAGGTAATTACAGAGATACAGGACAGTGTTCTAGAACGGACTTGGTTTTACATTTAGCTATTTGCGCAAGTGCAGCTTTATTTACAAACCAAATGTAAAATCCAGACAAACAGTATTCCAAATGATAACTTGACTGAAACAGACTTGACTTGACCAAAACAGACTTGGCATGAATGGAGACAGCTACTAAGTGTGGGGTATTGCGTGGCATCAAACATGAAATGTCCTTACATAAACCAAAATGAAAAATGTCCTTAACAAAAGTTTAATTGAAATCCACCTGATAGCACAGTTCGCAATAGCCACATATTCCTCTATGGGACCATTTTGTTGTCGGGGGCTGACAAGACGATCTGTTGGGTTCATGGTTTTGTTGTTGGTCATGTATTCTGTAATGATAATGATCCACTGGAGGCAAGTTGAAGGAGATGAACCCAAGTGCAGCTTTATTTACAAACCAAATGTGAAATCCAGACAAACGATTATCCAAACGATGACTTGACTTGAACCAAACTGACTTGACTTGGCATGAACATAGACATAGACATAGACTCATCAACAGCAGGAGCAATATTACGCTAATACACGACAAGAGACAATAGGTGTGTTCAACTTCATCTACGGCTACAGACAGCGATCAACGAGAGTAGCCGAGAGCAGTCGGGGGCGGAGTTGAAAACGGAGGCGTCAAGTCAAGTCAAGTCGTGTTTGCATGCACTATCACAGATGAAGTGAATTAAATGCAATATTTATCAAATACAGACATTTCAAAAGCATTTTCATATACTGCTTAATACAGTGCCATCTGAACAAGAATAATGATAAACATATACTATTTAAATACTAATAAAGTGGGGTTATGTATGCTTTTATCAGTGGTTTATGATAAATGTGGTTCAATATAACATTGCGACTACAGAAAAAACACTTTTACTGTTCTAAAAACACAGATTTGTCAGCATTATCGGACTTGAGGATGTTAGAATGGACCCAAAACACACGTGATCGTTGTCATGCGGTGAATCTGGCCAATCGTGAAACAGTCATGTGGTCATCAGAGCTCCTGCAGCCGCACTGAAGAAACTGCGCCGGCTAGGTCAGCCGGCTGCTCTCGAATCACTATCGCGGTACTTTGATGGCACATGTGACAGTCACGAGGCGTCGGCACTGTCTCAAGTGGGACAAAATTTCTAGCCGGCATGCACTGCTTCAAGTCAGAATTTGATCGAGCTGTGCAGCGCTGCATTAAGTCAAACACACCTAATGGCAACATGAGGGCTATATATATCAAACAGAGAAGGTCACATGACATGAACAAACCAATGAGCAAACAGACTAGAACAACTAATGAGAACATGACACATTGAACAAGGAAACCAATAGCAGGAGTGCAAGAGGGCAAGGGAAGCAAGACACAAACAGCATGAAATTAAACTACAAAATAAAAGACACGAAAACATGAACATGACCAAAACAACCCCATGTTACACTATTAATGGAATGTAGTTAACAGTAATGATTGGAGTGTTGACTGGAATTCTGTCAGGTGGTGTTATGCAATGATCCTATCCTAGTAAAATGTTCATACTATGAGTTCTCTCCTCTCTTACAATGATGGTAAAATCTACTAGAAAAATTGAATGGTTTCTAAAGAGAGAACAAATACAATATCTAGAAGTTAAAATGTAGTTCAAGTTTAATTTATTTATAAAGCACATCTGTGGCCGAGCAAAGTGCTGTACAAGTAAAAAAAAAAAAAGGTTAATTACACCAATAACAGCAAAACAGATAAAACCAAACACTTATTATAAACCAAACGCAACAGAAAACAAGTATTGTTTTGAGACATGACTTGAATTCAGACAAAGTGAAAGCCAACCTAATAGACTATGAGCTTGTTCCACAGTGTGGGGCCGGCCACTTCAAAGGCTCGATTGCCCCTCAATTGTAGCTGCGTTCTTGGTATCTGAAGGAGGAGTTTACATTCAGATCTAAGGCCTCTGGCGGGAGATTACAGGTGAAGAAGATCAGATACATAAGAAGGTGCTAAATCATTTAATGATTTATACACCAATTATAAAATTTTACACTTAATTCTAAAATTAATCGGAAGCCAGTGAAGAGATCTCAGAAGAGAGGTAGCATGATAAAATTTTCTCCTTCCTTTCAGGAATCTTGCTGCAGGATTTTGAATGAATGCCGATTTGAACTTAGCTATACTGAAATAGGGGAAATTGCAGTAATACAGGCGCAAGGCGCGAGGTAATAAGAGCATGGATAGCAGTCTCCAAGGAATGGACCCAATGACCACACTAATCTGCTTGTCAAATTTGAGGCACTTATCAACCATCACAACTAGATTAACCCAGGGTTAAAAACAATGACTTCCGTTTTGTCTGAGTTCAGGAAAAGAAAATTCTTGGCAAGCCATGCTTTCACATCCTCAAGACATGCTGTTAGATTGCCAAGAGCACTCTTATTTTTACTACACACTAGTATATAAATTTGCATGTCATCAGCATATCAGTGGAATGACACATTATGTTTCCTAAAAATGGAACCCAAATGGAAAAGATCAAGAGAAAAAAAGGACAGGAGCTAAAACAGAGCCTTATGGCACACCAAAGGATAGATTGCGAAAGGAGGAAGAGAAATGTCCTATTTTTACAGAGAAACATCTATTTATTAAAAAAGATTTAAACCAAATTAAAACAACCCCCACCCGCCCTAGCCCAAAACAAGACTCCAGCTGAGGGATAAGGATTGCATGATCAACAGTATCAAATGCAGCGGACAGGTCTAACATCACAAATTGAGTCTCCCGAAACTGTTGACATATAAATAGAATTAAGAACCCTTACAAGTGCAGTTTCTGTGCTGCGCAATGATTTAATCCCAGACTGAAATTTCTCAAAATTACAATTGTCAGTCAGGAAGGTCTGGAGCTGTAAAAGCACTTTTTTTTTCATCAATATTTCGGAAATAAATGGCAAAATCAGACAAAATTTTGATAAAAGAGAGGCATCAAGTAAGGGTTTCTTTAGTACAGGTGTAACCATAACAGTATTCAAACTAGAACACTGCAAAAAATTGCTTTAAGGAGCTATACCTTCACTGCAAAAAAAAATAAATAAATAAATAAAAATGTTTTTTCTTACTTAGATCTTTTTGTCTTGTTTCCAGCCAAAATATCTAAAAATTCTAAAATCAAGAAGGAGTTTCTACACAAGCAAAAAATTATTGTCTTGTTATTTAGAAAAAAAAAAAAAAAAGTGAGTTTTTTCTTGAAACAAGCAAAATATTCTGCCAATGGGGTAAGCTAAATAATATTGTTTTCTGCTTGTTCTAAGCAAAAACTCACTTAAATTTTATGTATTTTTTTCTGAAAACAAGACAATTATTTTTGCTTGTCTAGAAAATCCTTCTTAATTTAAAATTTTTTAGATATTTTGGCTGGAAACAAGACAAAAAAATCTAAGTAAGAAAAGCAATTTTTGCAGTGAAGGTATAGCTCCTTCAAGCAAAGATTTGTTAACTATAGCGACACCAGCCCAGGGCAGATAGTGTGCAAATATTTGCCTCAAATAGTGAGGATGTACAGTGTCAAATGCACAAAAGGAAGGTTTACGTTTAGACATAACTTCCTTTACAGCAGTGGTTTTCAAACCGGTCCTGCGAACACCCCCAACGCTGCATATTTTGTAGGTCTCTCATATCTGACACACCCATTTCAGGTCTTGCTGTCTCCACTAATGAGCTGATGAGTTGAATCAGGTGTGATAGATAAGGAAGACACAGAAAATGTGCAGTGTTGGGGGTGCTCGTAGGACTGGTTTGAAAACCACTGCTTTGCGGAATGTAGAGAGACAGGATTGAAAGAAGTCCATAGGGCAGGTGAATTCATCTATTTTGATATTTCCTGATCAGAGACCTGAAACTGGGCCGTTAAGCTTGAAACTTTATTGACAAAATAACTAGATAAATCCTCACAAAGTGCCAAAGATGGGCAAAGTAAAGAATTTACAGGGGGGTTTAAAACAGAGTTAATGACAGAAAAAAGAGCTTTTGGGGCATGGTGATGTTTTTCAATTAGTTTAGAAAAATAGGAAGCCTTAGCTTTCTTGACAGCATTCTGCTATGACAACAAGCAGTTCTTTAAAATCTGATAAGAGATCTGTAATTGGTTCTTTTTCCACTTCCTTTCTGCTTTCCTGCATGTCTGTCTCAAGGAACGAACACTATGGCCAACCCATGACTCTGATTTAGATACAGATTTTGTCTTAAATCATTTAAAACAAACAATAAGGTTTAAAATGTCTGTCCTGACAGTATTTAAAACAACAAAATTATATTTTTTATTGTAGAAGATTTCATTAATCTTGAATCAATATAAAACATAGAATTATGCCTATGCATAAGAGGATATTATTAGGTTGGCTTGAGAAATGCTGATATGCTATTTAAACTTCTTCTTATCTATCTATCTATCTATCTATCATCTAACCATTACTATCTATCTATCTATCTATCTATCTATCTATCTATCTATCTATCTATCTATCTATCTATCTGTCTGTCTGTCTGTCTATCCTCTATCTATCTATCTATGGCTAGCAACCAGAATCATGCTAGTAACTTGCTAATCATACTAGAAACATGCTAGCAACATGGTAACAATTTGCTAATCATGCTAGGAACATGTTAGCAACATGCTAACAACTTGCTAATCATGCTAAAGACATGCTAGCAACTTGCTAATCACGTTAGAAACATGCTAGCAACATGTTAATAATGCTAGAAACATGCTAGAAACATGTTAGTCATGCTAGAAACATGCTAATAACTTGCTAATCATGCTAGAAACATGCTAACATTTTCTTGACGAACTTTACTATCTAGTTCTACTATTATCATCTGACTATGTGAAGTAACTCTGTGCAGTGAGCTTAGAATGAAGAGAGCTATTTAAAGCTTGAAAAATGCTCATGTATGGAAGGAACCTGTTCAGGAGCTAGACATGATACATGACAGCTACTGTTCAACCTTCAGGAACTCATGTATGGTAAAAAAAAAAAATACTTTGTCCAAAAATACAACAGTGCATATATGGAATGCTTCAGGATGTATATATGTGTGTTTGGGACAAGACTCTCGAGTTAAAACAAGACTCTGGGGGGGTGTTAACTTGTTAATAAAGGTCTCTCTGGCTTCCAAACCTCTTCAATTCTACAACAGTATCCAGATCAGATAATAGAGACTCTAATGATAAAAGAAGGTAGGCGCCATCTTACTGATGGAATGTACAATTCAGTCTCACTAGAAAAGTACACTTATTGGACATTTAATATTCAAACCACACTGATACACAGAAGAAATATTGCCAGTTCTTGATTTAAAAAAAATATATATATATATATATATATATATATATATATAAATAAAAATGAAAACTATATATGCTATAATGCTACTTCTTGCAATACACAAAAGACAATTGTAATATGATTAGACAAAATGACAACCCAAGCACTTTTTTTGGAATGAGACAAGAAACAATAAAGTTAGCAACAGTAACAGTTAACAACAGTATTTAATGGAATGTTCCAAAAAGAACAAGAAGAAAACAATACAACTGTCACAACCAGTCAGACCAGACCCACCAGTTTTGTACACAACCTTTTACCACTGCCCAGGAAACAACTTTTTTCTACTACTATTTCTAGTTCTACTCTAGGTGAAACTCCAGTGCTGTTAAGCGCTTGTATGTGCCTCTCAGTCTGTGTGTACATTCAGGAAAATGGCAGAAGGCAGAATTTCAGTGGCTGAGGATGAGTTCAGCTGTTCAGTTTGTCTGGATCTGCTGAAGAATCCAGTGACCATCCCCTGTGGACACAGTTACTGTATGAACTGTATTACGCTCCACTGGAATCAGCAAGATGGCATGGCCGTGTACAGCTGTCCGCTGTGCAAACGGACCTTCACTTCAAGACCTGCTTTAAACATGAATGTGGTGTTTAATAAGATGGTGGAGAAACTGAGGAAGACAAGAATTTCTCCCAGTTATGCTGGACCTGGAGATGTGGAGTGTGACATCTGCACTGGCAGAAAACACAAAGCTGTGAAGTCCTGTCTGGTGTGTCTTGAGTCTTACTGTCAAACTCATTTTGACAGACACGAGGTTTTTCGCTCGGGTAAACATCACAGAGTTATTGATGCTACTGGACGGCTACAGGAGATGATCTGCTCTAAACATGGTCAACTACTAGAATTCTACTGTCGTACTGACCAGCGATGCATCTGCCATCTGTGTTCTATGGATGAACATAAAAATCACAACACTGTGACAGCTATAGTCGCGAGAACAGAGAAACAGGTAAGAACTAAGTGACTAAGTGGTCTCTCTTGGTTTGAGTGTTATAATTTAATGAAAATTCATGACATGCTGCCATAACTTCAATTCACACATTAAGGTTTTAGACCTTTTTTTCATCTTTAGAATTGTTCATTACAATAATTCAAAACAAGCATGTCCATATGTGCTCTCCACGTATATGCTCTTCTTGATAGTTCAGCTTCAAAATTAATTACTGGATTGGATTTGGATTAGTTTATGTCTGAGTTTCACAATTATTTTTCACACAGAGTAAATTGGAGGAGCTGCAGAGTGATATTCTGCAGAGATTGCAGGAGAGGGAGAAGCTGCTTGCTGAGAAGAAAGAGTTTATACAAAATTTCAAGGTTCGTTTATAAGGAAAATAAGAAAATGTCTTAAGCACTTTAAGAATTTTAGGATTTATCTTTGTGTTTTAACAGCGCTCTGCACAAAATTTGGAGGAAGATGGTGAGAAGATCTTTACTGAGCTGATCCACTTTTTAGAGGAAAGCCGATCTCGCTGGACAAAAAGCATTAGAAATTATGATGTAGCACCACATTATTTACAAACAACTTTGAAAGGAATAGAGAGTGGAATTGATGATCTAAAGACAGGCTACATTGAGCTGCAGAAGCTTTCACTCACCAAGGATCACATCCAATTCCTACAGGTAAATAAGATACAAATAACAGGGCAGTGGAATTAATCTAGGAAACTGCATGAATAGTTGAAATGAAAAGATTGGAGGTAACAAAAACCTAACAGAGTGATGAGAGAAAAATCATTAAATGGATCAAGTTAAGTTTAGTGAGAAACATGAGCAACAATTGTTTTCACAGTCATTCAGTCAGTCAATTAGTCAATCAATCAATCCATAAAGAGACCTGCATCTTGCTGTGCAAATTGGGAAACAAAACAAAACAAAAAGTGTTTTTTTTCTAGGGTTGCCGGTCCTTCTGTTCACCTCTTCCTTATACGGATGGAGAAAATAAAATCAGATCTGAAATTACTCTTGATGAAGCAGGACAATTGCTCTCTCAACTAAAAGAGCAACTGGTAGAGTGGAAAAATGAGGTGGAAAAGATATTGGATAGAGGTACAGTATACAGTATTAGCAGACGGGGGCAGTTCTAGGGTCAGTGGATATTTGGGGTTTAGCCCAGACCTCTGTGAATGCAGCCAACCTTTGATTTAATACAGGAATATTAGCTGTATATATATGTGCATCTCAAAAAATAAGAATATTGTGAAAAAGTTCATTTTTTGTTTGTAACTTATTTCAAAAACTGAAACTTTCATATATTCTAGGTTCATTGCGTGTAAAGTAAAACATTTCTAAAGTTTTTTTGTTGCTGTTGTTGTTGTTTTACTTTTGATGATTAGAGCTTACAACTCAGGAAAGTCAAAAGTCCAGTATCTCAAAATATTACAGTATTTCCTAAGATCAATCAAAAAATGGATTTGCAAAACAGAAAAGTTCAAGTTATTTAAAGTAGGTTCATTTATGCACTCAATACTTGGTTGGCAGCACATATTACAGCAAATTCCTTGTTCCTAGCACAAATTACAGCATCAGTAAAGTGTGACATGTAAGTGATCGGCCCATGACACTGCTGAGGCACTATTGAGCCTTCAGATTGTCTATATATTATATATATCTTGAGTGGTCTTCCTGCCCAAGGTCTGTGGAGTGGTCGCCATCTCAGCTGGCACATCAACTGCCTTGAGATGCTGGCCGTATTCCCCCCCTGCAGTTCTGGAGAGAGTCCGCCGGGACGGGGTCAGTGTACTGCTAGTAGCCCCGTACTGGCCGGGCTGAGTATGGTTCTTGGACCTGATTTCTCTCCTCGACGGCTCTCCATGGGAGATTCCTGTCAGGAGGGATCTCCTCTCACATCCTTAACCCCCGCCCGGAGCTGTGGAAGCTGTGGGTGTGGCCTCTGAGGGGGCACAGCTCATAGCTTCCAGTCTCTCAATTGAGGTTGTTGAGACCATCCTCCAGTCCAGAGCTCCCTCTACGAGGAAACTGTATGCCCTGAAGTGGAAGCTTTTCACTTCATGGTGTGGAGAACACCAGCAAGACCCAGTTAACTGCCCAGTTGGTACAGTACTGAGGCTGAGGCCTCCAGTACGACCTCATGTCCCTACGTGGGACCTGGCTGTGGTGCTTGAGGCCCTCTGTAGGCCGCCATTCGAGCCTATAGAGGAGATTTCAGTTCAGTTTCTCACCATTAAGACTGCTTTACTGTTAGCTTTAACCTCCCTCAAGCAGGTTGGGGACCTGCAGGCCCTTTCGGTGGCCCCTTCTCATTTAGAGTTTGCTCCTGGCATGACCAAAGCCTTTCTTTACCCCAGAGCGGGGTATGTCCCTAAGGTCCCTACCACTACACCACAGCCGGTTGTGCTCCAGGCTTTCTGTCCTCCTCCCTTTCGGGAGCCTGACCAGCAGAAGCTCAATTGTATGTGTCCAGTATGTGCGCTAGATGCTTATGTCCACAGAGCTGCCCTGTGGCTTAAATCTTTTTGTGTGTTTTGGTCCCCCTAAGAATGGTCGTCCAGCTACTAAGCAGACCCTAAGTAGATGGAATGTGGATGCCATTTCCTCAGCTTATGAGTCCTCTGACCTCCCCTCGCCGCTGGGGGTCAAGGCTCACTCTACCCGTGCCATGGCTGCCTCCAGAGCACTTATGTTGGGTGTTCCTATACAGGATATCTGTAATGCTGCGGGGTGGTCCACGCCACTCACCTTTGTTAGGTTTTACAACCTAGACGTCCGAGCCACTCCCGGCTCTTCGGTCCTCTTGCCCTAGCTCTTTTACTAGGCAGGGACTTGGAAGTCTGGTGGCGTGGGCATCTCGTTCCCCTAGTGTTTTTGGATGCAGCTCGAGTTCCTGAAGGGGAACATCCCAGGTTACGCATATAACCCTGGTTCCCTGAGGGAATGAGATGCTGCGTCTCGATCCATCCTTCCGGCATCCCTGTCGAGTGCTCGCTTCATTCTGACGCCGGACACGTCGCATGTGCTTTTATGCTTCCTGCTCGATGACATCATCCGCCCGTGACGTATCGCCCTCCAATTGGCCAGATTACACATGTGTTCAGCAGTGTTAATTTTGACAGCAAATTCTGATTTAGTCTTAGTCTTAGTCTTTGGAATAATACACCATTTAGTTTTAGTCCTATTTTAGTCATCTGAAATCTTTTAGTCTTAGTCTAGTTTAGTCGACTAAATATCATAAGAGTTTTAGTTTTAGTTTAGTCTTAAGTCTTTTAGTCTTAGTCTAGTTTTAGTAGACCAAATATTAGCAGATTTTTCTCCATAATTCACGTAATTGTAAGTATATTACAATATATGGAAGCATATAGAGAATACAGGCACATATCTAATTGTTGTAATAAAAAACATTTATTTTATTAAATGTCAAAAACATGAGTCTTTTTCACAAAAATAACCATAAGACCTGCTCTCCCTGAACAATATACATGCTCCCTGAAAAAGATATGCATTGTCCCTGAATTATATGAAACGCATATGACATCCTAGACCAAGTTCTGACATTTCTGTCTGTCTGTCTGTTCATGAGACATACCGCTGCCATCGGACCACAAAACTTTAGCGTGTTGCTAACGAGAAAAGTCAACTTAAATTAAACAAAGCTCTGTAACCAAGACTGTGCAACCAAGTATAATGTATAACTAAATATAATGTATAACAAACGTCCTCATAACTTGAAAACTGCGGCTTTTGAAAATGGCTTTACCAAGATCAACCTGCCCTAAAAAGATTCGCTCTGATTGGATTTCCCCACAAAAGGGTAGTTCTTATTGGATCTCTTCTCCATTCGTCCCGCCCCAACATTTTCCTCTCGTTTTTATTCGTTGACTAAAGTGTCAGTTAAATTTTGTCATCGTCTTCGTCATCATATCTGACTTTTTATTTAGTTTTTATTTGGTTTTCTTCTGTAAAAAATGTTTGTTGACGAATATTTTTCGTCATAGTCTTCGTCAACGAAATTTACACTGGTGTTCAGAGCATGGTTCCACCAAAGGTGTTCTCCTAGCGTTTTCGGACGCAGTGTCTCATTCCCTCAGGGAACCAGGGTTACATGCGTAACCTGGGATGTTTTTGCACTGTGGGCAGGTGCTAAAGTCCTGCTGGTAAAGAAAATCAGCATCTCCATAAAGCTTGTCAGCAGATGGAACCATAAAGTGCTCCAAAATATCCTGGTAGACAGCTGCATTGACTTTGGACTTGATAAAACACAGTAGACCAACACCAGCAGATCTCATGCACCCCAAATCATCACTGACTTCAAAAACTTCACACTGGACTTCAAGCAGCTTGGATTCCCCTTCGGGAACTCGAGCTGCGTCAAAAACGCATTGGGGAACACCATCAGCGAGCAACGCTCTGAAAACAGGTGTGTAATCAGTCCAAAAGCCGTCACGGGCGGGGTGACCAGGAGCATAAAAGGAGTAAGCTGGCATCTTCTGTCATTTCAGAAAGCACTCTATGTGTGTGCGTCTCTATCTGTTTTTCTGTGGCAGTCCACAACCTTTGTTTGTGAGTTATGTCCTTGCTTAAAACAAAGGGTGAATTAAAACAGCAGCATTATAGACTGTCCGCGCCTCCTTGCCCCCGCTATATTATGGGTGGGGACACGCACAGTCTGTGTGTTGTTTGTTTGGGAGCGAAGCACTCAGAATCAGCTCTAGAGGGAGCTGATTGCCCGCATTGCGAGCAGCTCATGCTGCACACGCTACACTCCCAGAGAGCTCTCTTTAAAGAGGGAGCTCTCGCCAGCGTGCCTCGCGACTCTGGTCCGTCTCTGTCGAGGTGGAGCAGCGGGTGCGGTTGTGGGGCTCGCAAATGGATCTGGTGGAGGGAATGGAGACAAGCACCATTGGCCAGTCTATGGCAGCCATGGTGGCCGCTGAGAGGCATCTGTGGCTGACCCTTTCCCACATGAAAGATCGGGACAGGGTCATCCTCCTGGACACCCTCCTCGCCCCTTCTGGCCTGTTCAGCGACTCGGTCAATGGGTCTGGAGGTTTCAGGAGACGTGGCAACAGGCTGCGGCATTCCAGAGGTATCTTCCAAACGTGTCTCGGTGGGTCCTGCACACTGTAGAGAGAGGCTACAGAATCCAGTTTGGTTCTTTTCCACATTGTTCTTCCCACTCTAGTGGGCCCCGAGCAGGCTCTGGTCATGGAACAAGAAGTTAACACTCTCTTGAGGAAGGAGGCCTTCGAGGTGGTCCCTCCTCACAACAGAGAGTCCTGGTTTTACAGCCGGTACTTCATCGTTCCGAAGAAGGATGGGGGGGGTTGCGTCCGATCTTAGACCTGCATCTGCTGAACCGCGCAGTAATGCGTCTCAGGTTCAAGATGCTGACACTCAGTCAGGTCGTGTCTCAAATCAGGTCTGAGGACTGGTTTGTCATGATAGATCTAAAGGACGCATACTTTCACATCTCTATCCTTCCTCAACACAGAAGTTCAAGAGGTTCGCTTTCAGAGGCGAAGCGTCCCAATATCGGGTTTTTCCCTTCGGCCTAGGACTCTCACCCCGCACTTTCAGAAAGTGTATGGATACAGCTCTGGCTTTTTTTTTTTTTTTTTTTTAAGGAAAACATTTCTGGAATTATGTCCATATAGAGGAGTTCTATGGTGCCCATGCGTTTGAACTTCTTGGATTGCAAGGGGGTTAGTACATCTGTTATTTTTTTATGTATGTATGTATGTATGTATGTATGTATGTATTTATTTATTTATTTATTTATTTATTTTTCCTGGAAGTGAGCTATTAAAACTATTGAACTTTTAAAAAAGGCATCCACCACTCTACAGCTCCAAAAATAACAATTATACCCCTGGTTTTACAGACAAGTCATAAACATAGTCCCCATACTAAAGTGCATGTATGAGCAGTTTTAACTGATCTCAAAATGTTTTTTCCCCTCTAAGGCACATTTCTAAAGGTTACTTAAATGTCCTAATTGAATTATGGCCTAATCGTGGCTTAACTTAAGCCCTTTCTGTGAAACCAGGCCCTAAATTTCCAACCTTAGTCTCAGGTTGTGGATTTACCTGAGCAAAACAAAGGAACAACATCTGTCCATCTAGCTCCGGAGAGTGCATCTGCCACCATGTTTCCAGAAACTTTCTTGTGTTTTATTTTATTATTATTATTATTATTATTATTATTATTATTTAATTCAGTATTTGACAGGGACAATAGACAGTCAAACAACTGCCCCAAAACTAGCTACAGAGCTAAATTTTAATATGATATAATTAATTTTATTTTTTTATGGTATAACAGGGGTATCCAACTCTGCTTCTGGAGTGCTACTATTCTGCAGTGTTTAGCTCCAACCCTGATCAAACACAAACACACTGTAACGTTGAGTAAGAGATGACAGGCAAGCGGATCCAATTGCAAGCTTTTATTTACAGGATGTGACAAAGACATAGTCAAACAGGCAGGGTCAGAACAGTAGCAAACAAGTATAACAAAGGCGAGGCGTGGGGATAATCCGCGTAGCTGGTGTGGGTCGATCCGTGGCGAATGTAATCTGTTAGGGAGCGAGACAAGGGAATAATCTGTGAAATGAGTGAGTAGTCCGTAGGCAGGGAGTGAGACAGACGAGAAGAGATGGCCAGGTGAGAAAGCTAAACACAAGGAACTAGGAACACGGGAACTCAGGAACACGGGAGCTCAGGAACTAGGGAACTGGGAAACAAGGAAACTAGGGAACTCTGGAACAAGGGAACTAGGGAACGCAAAACAATACAATAATAACCACAATGATAATCACAATACTACGTGAGATACAGAGGGAAAGTCTGGGGCTTTTATAGCGCGCCTGATTGGTCACAGGTGCTGACCCAATCAGCACACTGGATGATGGGAGTGGTAGTCCGGGTGTAGTATAACAGTCTGTGTGATATGACAAGGCAAGAACGACATCTGGTGGTGAGCGGACCAAAGGTCGCCGACCAGATTCATGACACACACACACACACAAATTATATGTTGTTGCATAAGTACAATATATGATTGTTTAGGGATACGGCTAAACAGTGCAGGACAGTGGATCTCAGGGGGCAGAACTGCCCGCCCCTGAGAATAAAGATGAGAAAGTTCAGAAATGTAAACAAAAAAATGTCTGTCTCAATTTTAGGACACTTAGACATGTTTAATTGTGCCGCCCAATTACAAACAAAATATAAAACATTCAGGGCTTCAGCACCTTTAAGCTGAAAGTATTCTTCAGGTTTTACACCCACGCTGACTCCTATATTTCACTTTAGCCCACTCCTAGCACTGCCCCTGTTAACAGATATTACATTTCTTTCAGAATATGTAAAGAAAAGGTCAGATTGAAATATGCATAAAATGGTTTAAATTAATTATGTTTCTTTTCAAAGCGACACCTTTCCCGGAGATGTTATACTGTACGGCATCCTTTGACCCTGTCAGCCGGTCTCCTTCTCCAGGTTTTTAAAGTCAAATGCAACTGAACTGAAATTTCATACAGTATATCACTTTAATCATAGTATGTGAGTTGGACTTATATTTTTTTATTTATATATATTCTTTTCCTCCTTCATTTTGTTCATGTGTTTTGTGATCATTTATAATTAGGGTGGGCAGATACATGTATTTAAAGGGTTAGTTCACCAAAAATTAATTAATCATTAATTACTTAATTAATTTAATAATTCCTAATTAATTAATTATAGTTGAACCACTGAATTGGCTAGTAAAGATTTTGTTCTATTTCAATTCAGTTATAAACATAGACACATTACTCTAACATTCTAACATTCTTAACTCACATTACCTAAATTCAAAAGAATAAATTACGTTTTTGAAAGTGATGAATTCATAATAATTTTTATTACTATTGAACATCAAAAATTCTTAACATTGTCTTTACACAAAGCATGAATTCAATGGGTTTTCCCACCCTATGTTGATTGACAGGATGCAATTAGGCCTGATCATCGACTGTTTTTTTCTTTTGTCAGCAGATACAGATTATTGGCCCATATAATGATGAATCTCTAGTATTTTTTTTTTTTTATTTTGTTATAATATTATTTTACTTATTTTCCTTGTCTTTGATATTAATCTTAAGATTGTGTGGTAGCATGTTTGAAAAATCGATAAGAGAATGTTTTATTGTCACAAAAATGTTTTAAAGCAATAATTTGTCATTTCCTTTGGTAGGGTATAAAAACATCTGAACACTGAAACATATGCAGATAAGATAAGATATTATATTCAATAAACCAACCCTGTTCATTTTACTGTCATTTGTCTCCTACTTTATGCTCTTGGCTTTCTCAGTCAGTTTATTTATTTATTTATTTTTTATTTATTTATAAACCATCTTTAAGACACATTTCTCAAGACTTAGGTCACCTTGTCCCATTTTATTTACACAGTTTTCCTTAACAATTCCGTTTAGAAAAGCAGTTCATTTCATATCCAGGATGCACTAAAACTACCAAAAACAGTTTGTCACCTAACAAACACGTTATGACTTATAAACACTGACCTAAAAAAAAAAAAAAAAAACATTACATTACAGTACAAAATTATTCCTAAATTGTCAGTTTTATGTAAGGAGTGAGTTTTGTGCCAATATTCATCAAACAAATCCAGCGTTTTGCAAATAAACACAATCTGCTTTGCAAAGAAAAATGTCTCAGGTTACGTATGTAACCTTGGTTCCCTGAGAAGGGAACGAGACACTGCGTCCTCTAGAGGTCGCTATGGGGGACATCTCCTATGTGACACGTGTCTGAAGCTATATACAAAAACTACACTGTACTGGCCGGTGACAGCCTATGACGTCACTGCTTGTGTGACTCATCACTTCTGGTGCATCATACCAGTGGGACTGCATTGTATAAAAGGGCGCCGGTTGAACATAACATCTGGCCACGAGCATGGCCACAAGTCTAGAGGATGCAGTGTCTCATTCCCTTCTCAGGGAACCAGGGTTACATACATAACCTGAGACGTTCCTTTTCGAGGAACTCGAACTGCGTCCTCTAGAGGTCGCTATGGGGAACGGTTATACCCACGCTGCCATGCTGAGAGGAGTGCAAGCCAGACACAAAAGTTGAGTTTCCTCCGCCCCTCAGCAGCGGCAGGTCCCGAATTCCCGGGGAACAGATGGCTGTCCCTCTTACCTCGAAAAGAGGGACAAACAAGAGCGGAGCTTCTTCATAGGAAGCTCACAATGCACGCAAATCTCCCCCTTGAGGACATCGCGTGCATGCTCCTCACTCAAACATATGACGCAAAGATTGTTTCATTAGGTGTCAAGAATCTAGGACATGGATCCGCACACTTCTTAAACACCTTACTAGTGCTGACCATATTAGGTAAGAAGAGAAAGCTTACCGGTAGAATTTGCAAGCTTCAAACAAAACAGTCGCTGAAGAAGAGGATGTTGTGTTCAACCGGAGCCTTTCTATACAATGTGGTAGTGCTGGTATGATGCGCCAGCAGCGACGAGTCACGCCGGCAGTGACGTCATAGGCTGTCACCAGCCAGTACCGTGTAGTTTTTGTATATAGCTTCAGACATGGGTCACGTAGGGGACGTCCCCCATAGTGACCTCTAGAGGACGCAGTTTGAGTTCCTCGAAAGGGAAGTCAACTTTCAAGCAAACGCATAGTAATTTGCAAATACAAAACTCTATTTGAGAGAAAATGCAGTGGTATGGATAAACATATGTATTTTGTGTTACAACTGTGAGACTCAGTTGCCTTTTTCTGAGGAAACTTGGCTTGATTTTCTCAGAATTGCATGCAAACAAATGAAATTGAGCAACTTCCTTTCCCAAAAACAGCTGATGGCGCTGTCAGTCAATTTACGCTAGTTTGCTAAGACTCAAAACACCTTTATTGTGAATATTTACTGTAGTTCTGTGTTATATGTTGAGACATAGCCTACAGTGGAGAGAAATATAGTATAAAGTATAATTATAAAACTACACTTAGACAACCTAGGCTAATCTAACTATACAAATGGGCTACTATAATCACACTAGTTTAAGTTCAGGTGAGCTTTATTGTTATTCAGCTATGTAAAAGTACCAAAATATAATCTACATAAATAAATACCATGGTATTTGTAGTAAAGCTGACATTAACATGCTAACCTGCAAATAACCTGGTTACCACACTATTACTATAGTAAAACCAACTTTAATCAGATTATTAACATGAGAACAGAGCAGTCAGTGTGAGGCGGGATCACATTAGCAATAATGGGATGAGACAGGTGCAACTGTTTCTACTTTCACTCAGATTATATAATCTGAAAATATTTGTTTTCAATTCTGTTGGTTTATTTAAAAGTAGACATTACGAGCTTTTTATACATATAGGTATCATGTATGTGATGCACATATTCACTGAGATTCAGGTTGTTTTATTCATGTGCCTGTAAAGAAAGTTCCCGGAGACAAAGACAGCATATATAGATATGTGTGTGTGTGTGTGTGTGTGTGTGTGTCATTGTTAAAATCATTCTGAAATACTAATAAACCACTTTTTATCAAAATGCTGAATTTAGTATTGATTTAGAAATTGATCTTTCTCCCCAATTCACAGGACAAGAGTGACACCAGAAAAGAATTATTCACCATCTTGCTTAGCTAAAAATACATAATTGTTTATTAATAATTAACTACCTCTTGGGTGATATTATCATATCTGATACTAAATTAAATTCTCCAATAAATTGTTCATTTTTGGTACACAATATTGTTAATATATTTGCATTTTAGTATTACCATAAATTGTGACATGGTATATTGTTATTATACTCCTGTGTTGTTTTGAATGTTGAACACTTGTATCAACATATGTATATATTTTATATCCTGTGATCCAACAGTGGATATGCAGAATGGATCAGTTTTTATAGTAAAAGACTGCTTAGTTAAATGTTGAGCCATGTCTCTACTGATTTTTTAAATAAGCAATGATGTTAACAACTTTACAGCACTTATTGTGAATTTTACTGACATTGTCGCTTTGTGGAAACATGTAAATGGTTAATTATATATATATAGTAAGATGGAAACTCACCTGTTCCCCGCACGTTGGTCTGCTGTATTCCCTGAAAAGGTAAAAGATAAATGGATGTTTTGGGTCTCAGGAGACTAGTGTAAATTGACCGACAGTGCCATCTGCTGTTTTTTTTTTTTTTTTTTTTTTTTTGGAAACAGAAGTTGCTCAATTGTATTTGTGGGAAAAAAAAAATCTGCCTGCAGTGAGAAAATCAAGCCAAGTTTCCTCATAAAAAGGCAACTGAGTCTCACAGTTGCAATACACAATAAATATATTTTACACTGAGTTTTATATTTGCAAATCACTTTGCGTCTGTTTGAAAGTCATGTGTTTTTCTTTGCAAATCAGATTGTTTATTTGCAAAATACTGGATTTGTTTGATAAATATTGGCACAAAATTCGCTTCATAGTTTTATTGTGATAAAATGGAAAGACTCGTATGTAGCTGTTCAGCCACACCTAATTGTTTTGATATAATGTTTCATTTTAAAATATATTTCAACATGGTATTGCTGCAGAAATGTAACAAATTAGTAACAGAACGGCATGTTCTAAGAATAGTATGTAAGTGTGCAAACTGGCCTGTGGAGTTCTGTTTAAAATCCTGCCACAACACAGATATCCAGAAGCATATATTTTTCAATAAAATTTGTTCAAAGCAGTTGTTAATGTACATACTCACTTTAAGCCTGCTGCAAAACAGAGTACTCCAGGTGATATATGGAAAATTTGAGGTGATATGTTCAGTTTTTCATAAAAGCATGAAACTTGGTACAATTGTACAGTTTAGGGCCATAAACATTTTCAGAAATGAAGCCATCACAAATCACCAGATATCACAATTTTTTTTTTCAGCGTGCCTTCTAAATTGATGATGAATACAACACTTAATATGATTGATTGATTTTCACCTTTTCTGGTATATTAGTAATAGTTTTCTTAATTTCTCAATTCTTGTCTAACTTACATCCCTGTTCCGGCATCAAAACATGGAGGTTGGACTGTTACTATCCTATGCAAGATGCTAATGTCAATCAACTAGCGTGGGAGCAACCTCTGTGGGTGTGACGCAATGACAGGCATATGAAAATGGCACGATTTGAAAAAGTGGATATTATTTTTAAATATTTTTATTTATGAATATGTAAAATTTTATATTTAAAGCTAAAAAAAAAAAACTTTAAATACATTACTACTTCACCTTGAATATCAATTGCTTTCACTATCACTATGTACACTAAATGTGTCCATCCTGTTTTGTTTTTTGACTTGACAGGGTGCACATTTTGACTTAAAATCAGCCATTACACTAAGTCTGAGCAAAAAATGTTAGCACAGAAGATCTGGCAAATAAAGAATTGAATGGTTTAAAAAAAAAAATGTTACTTTTATAAATAACAATTTCTATTGACTTATGTATTTAAAGTGGTCATCAGATGCTAACTTCACTTTTACATGTTGTTTGAACATTAATGTGTGTTGGCAGTGTATGTACAAATCTACCCTATAATGATAAAAATCCATGCAGTGGTTTTTAATTAATCTTTAAAATGATTGTTAGAGGCAGTGAAACTTTCACACGTAGTATGACTTACAGAGTTTTGATTAAGGAAGCCTAATTTTCAGACAATTACTACTGCAGAATATATTAAGGCTTCAAAAAATCTTAACATCCTGCATGATTTGAATGTTTTCGTTCATTGTTGACACAGATAAAGATGAAAGAAAAACTGAATATGCTGAGAGACTTTGTCCCATTCACAAACAACCTCACTTGCTTAGGAAAATGTCATTCCTTCCGTGAGAAGCCTTTGGATGAACACTTTGCATTTTTAAAGAAAAGAAAAAACTGTTTCAAGTGTTGCTTACCCACGACGCACACAGCTAAGAACTGCAGATTTGCGACTAAATGTAAGGAGTGTGGAAGTGAGAAGCATATTTCTGCACTGCACCCAGGCCAAGCTCCAAGAGCTCAAGAAGCAGTCACCTTACTACAGCATGGCAGGGAGGAGGCTTCCACACCACCAACAGAAGTAGAAGCTCACTACACTGAGGTTAACAGAGGCGACTTTAGTAACAAGTCATGTTCAAAGATCAGTTTGGCAAAAGTCTACCCCAAAGGTCAACCTGAGAAAGCAATGAAAGTCTACGTGATCCTTGATGAGCAGAGTAACAGGTCATTAGGTCACTCTGAGTTCTTTGATGCCTTCAAAGCAGGGGCGGATCTAGCGGGGTGACACAGGGTGGCAAGAAAGAAAAAGCTGTGCCACCCCACCTGCCACCCCAGAATTATCACAGAATAAAATATAAATGTAAGCAGTGTTTCATGCGCTACTTTTCAGCCGGAGCGATGACAGCGTCAGGCAAAATATTGGCAAAAAACACGTCTTTCAATAAACTGTGCACGATGCCTGCCCAGTGTATTCGACTTCATTAACAAATGACTCTTATGAACCGGTTCGTTTTGAGTCAAAAACACAAAGCGCGGCCCAGTTAACTAACAAATTGTTTTACATTTGTTCATGGATCTGATAATTGCTGCTTCTCGGCTAACTCTGAAGTCCTCTGAAACATCTAATCCTGTCTGGATATGTCTGAGATTCATCGCGTAATTGTTTGGTGATCCGATTCTCTGACCGCTCGCACCATTTTCATCATGGACATAGGCCTCTTTGCCGTATCCAACGAAACAATAAAAGCATGAAATCAATAAGAAGACACCGATCATCTGGTCGTATTGCAGTTTTCTCGATTGTTAACACAATGTAACTGATGTTAGATGGCTTATAGTCCCAAACCATTCATTCAGTGCTAAAAACAAAGACACATATCTCAAAAAGTTTAACAATAAGTAAGTTAAACATTAAGTAGCAAATCTGATGACAATCAGAATCTCTGTATCCGACAACGGAGAGAGGAGAGAAATGAACGAATCATTTACATGGGTATTATACTTACACATACAATATAATTATAGTACAGTACCAGTACATTAGATGATGGAAATTTCACTATTCTATATGTACATGTACAAGGTTAAAATGGTTTTGTTTCACTAGATTTTTCTGTTCACAAGCATTTAATGCTGTTCTAAAATTGTTTAAACCAGTGTTTGTTAAAATACATTAAAAAGGGTCTGTAAGGAGGTGATGGTCCCCTGACGACATGTTTATATAAAAATACATTCTCTATGCAGGTAACGCATTGATAAACCATATTTTTGTGTTTTACGCTCCTTTGTATAAGTTTATGTGCAGGCATATGGACTTAAGGCCTTGTTTCCTGTTCTTTTTTTCTTTTTCTGTCTCTCTCCCGAACAGAACAGTGTTACTGATGTGTGAGCTGAAGCTGTCGTGACGACCTGTTTATATAAAAATACATTCTCTGTCCAGACCCAATCCGGCGTTCTCCTGTCGTTCTTCATAAAATTTCAACACAACGCAGACTAAAGAATCCTACGGTTACATACAGTAAACTGTAGTACATGTTGTACACCTTCAGAAGTGTGACTGTCAAATTTTATTTGCTGAATTAGCCATCTGTAATTTAATTTATGTTGTAAACTGTAATAGACATTGAGTTGTAAATTAATTACTAATAAGACTTTTTTGTTAGTGTTATTGATCTCATGAGTGTTCAGTGTGCAGGAAAGTCATTGTTGTATTTGAATTGTGTGTAATCATTGAACTCAACAGAACACTCCAACTGGGCCTGGCTGCAGACATCTGCACCTGCACTCTCAGATTTTATTTTTACTTTATTGTAGTTATTTATTTATTTATTTTTTTAATTGAATCTCTCAACATTTTACAACAGTAGCCAGGTGGTGAAGACAAGAAAAAAGAAACTAAATTACAATGTCACTCACAATCGCCACCTGCACTCTCTGCTATCTGCGACATCACTTGCAATCCACACAAATAGTGCATGTTGCCAGTGGAGACAAGACGCTGTGGTCGTTAAACGATTAAAACTCATTTAATAGCATAACATACAGGGTCCTGCAAGTCATCTGTAGGAGATAAAAACAAGACCCACAAATCAGTGGCCACAGAACAGCAGAATATAAACGAATATGAATATGAAGCAGAATATGAACGAGAGAATATGAAGTCTCTCGTTAAGCTTTTTCCTCCCGTAGATTAACACTTAATATGGCTTAATGTATTAAGCTGCAATTAAAAGATCACATTCGATATACAGTTTATTATGTATATGTAGGCTATATAGTGTTTTCCTTCGCAAAACGTGGCATAATGTGGCATAACGGATTAAGATGATAAAGACTAAACTCAATATGCTCCTATTCATTATTAAAACAACTACACACAAGCAGGTGAGCCCATATCTGCTGGTACATCGTTTGACAACAGTAAGTTTATATTGAATTTGGTCTTTATCATCTTAGTCCGTTCTGCCACATTAAGCGGGCAAGTATGAAAGTGAAAGTTTGCGCATTCATGGCCATATGCTTGATAGAAGTACATTAAATTAATAAACTATATTACAAATTTGATCGTTTAATGGCATTTAATGTATCCTAATACATTAAGCCATATCAAGTGTTAATGGTTTTCTACGGGAGGAAAAAACTTAATGAGAGACTTCCGCATTGCATTCATTTTTTGCTGTTCTGTGGCCACGGATTTGCAAGTCTTGTTTTTATCTCCTACAGATGACGTGCAGGACCCTGTACGTTATGCTATTAAATTAGTTTTAATCGTTTAACGACCACAGCGTCTTGTCTCCATTGGCAACATGCACTATTTGTGTGGATTGCAAGTGACGTGCAGGTAACTGAGAGTGCAGGTGGCGATTGCGAGTGACATTGTAATTTATTTCCTTTTTTCTTGTTTTCACCACTTGGCTAAAATGTTGAGCGATTCAATAAAAAAAAAAAAAAAAAAAAAAAAAAAAAAAAAAAAAACTAAAATAACGTAAAAATAAAATCGACTGCAGGTGACGTCACTTCCGGAAGTGCGGTTGTCTGAGAGCGCAGGTGCAGATGTCTGCAGCCAGACCCTTCTCTATATCACTAAAGAAGACACAATGTGTGGTACGTAGGCCTTACTGCCGCTCCGTGTGATTGCGAATCTCAAAAGTGAAACGCAAGCGTGCAATTAATAAAAGCGGTTTAAATGCCCCGATATTAATAACGCCTCCCTGATGCCTGCAATTTATATACAGTACAGTTATCCAACGATATAATGAAATATGCATATCCCTCACATGTCGTATTTACGGGTCTTGTAGTACATGTTTCCCTTCTGAACACTGTATGATTGGATTCGGACACATCCCTAATGGAAAGTGTAATATCTATCTATCTATCTATCTATCTATCTATCTATCTATAGAATCGTGATTAAAAAAAAAAATCACAATATTATCCATTTGACTTCTATAATTTAGTAATTCAATGTATTTTCCTTTGAGAAATGTTGTAAGCTGCTATTATTCAAAACCCACCAGATGGCGCCACTAGACAAAGTGAATGGAATCGCTGACAGCACAGAGGTGTAACTATGAGTCAAAGATATTTGTAAAATTGATTATCTTACAATCAGTAATAATAATAATAATAATAATTTAATAACATTTGAAATGCAATTAACAGATAATCTAATATGCCATTATTGTACATGTTATTTTATTACACATTTCTCAGTTTACTGCAGCATGCCAAACACTTAATTTTTATTACACAAATGCGCCATTTGATGTCTAGAACTGTATAAAACTGATCCGAGATCAGGTAAAAAGTATACATACATACATACATACATACATACATACATATATATACACACACTGGCTCGTGAGTTCTCAGAGATGATCGCCCCCTAGTGGCGAACCACTAAAATTTTGAAAGAGTTATGACGAAACGTTGTTTACTGAAATCACGTGACTTTGACAGTCTGATTGGGCGCTCTGCATCACTGGAGATGATTCACAAAGGTTTCAAATCTGCATGAAGCATCTATTTGTAGCGTACTGTGTCAGGTAAAAGTAGCGCTAGAGAGATGTGATTTTCTGCTTTCGACACCAGAGAGCGGTGATGTGATTGTGCTGAATTTGCCAAAATATCCAGCAGAGCTTATTGTGTGTGTGTTACATACCACCATGCAATTGACGTTTATTTTTATTTATTTAAAAAGGAGTAGACTAAGTGACAGAAAACAGTGAGAGCTGGGGGTCAGTATTTAATAGGCTAAAGTTCCATGCAAGTTAGAAAAGCTAGAAAATAAAACATTAAGATGAGTTTCTGAATGCTATGCTATTTGTGAAGCACTAAATTAAACTCATACACATAGCAGCAATATTTCAAGACATAACAATTAGAGTGCATGTACAAAAGAAAAAAAAAAGGAAAAAGAAAAGAAAAGAAAAGATAAAAATCAAAAAAGCAAGAACAAACCAGAGTCGGAAGAAAAACATCCTGGCAGAAAACGAATGGAAACTAAAGAGGTGTTAGTCAGGGCCTGCAGAGCTCTAACATTTATTTTATTCCAGTAGATTCGGTATTTGGTCATCGTTTTGAGGTTAAATTTCCATACACATGCTCCTGCTTTGATTTCTGCAAGAAAAATATACAGTCAATCAAGCAACAGTTTAAAAAAAAAACATTTAAAAAATTATGATATTTTATAAATTTTGGTTCAGATTCACTCATTTGAAAATGAAGGCTTTAACTAATTGCAGCCTATGTATTGTTTATTAATCGCTGTCATCTATACTTGATATATACATTTTATCTGGAGGATACCCTGTATATTTTCTAGTAGGCGTTCCTTCCACGGAAATCAGTCGGAGGAGTGACTGCACCCCCATGAGTATCGTGATCATTTGCATAAGGCTGATCACTTGTTGCAATGTCAATTGTCACTGTTCCTTATATCAGCAGAATTCATCAGCTTATGTGAATTAATAATGTCTGATCGCTTCCTTGCTGACAATTAGCTACTTGTAGCTAATGTAGCTCAATGGTTCTCAATACAGTAACAGTATGGTGAGTAAATTGAGCACAAGTCAGACTGACATAAGTGTAACATCTTCTTATAACATCTTACCTTTTTTCGTGATGATGATTTACACGGTGTTATCTGAGTCCTGCCTTTTTCCCTTGCCTTTACTGCATTAACAATGACATAACACATACATGTTACATAAAACAACAAAGTTTTCTTTCTTATATTCTAATCTTATATTGAACTTTTTTTGCCTTATACAAATATGCAATAGTTGTTTAATCCCCTCAGCTTTTTTTGTTTACATTTCCTGCAGATGCAGATGATCACAATTATGGCTGCAATCAACAGAGATCCAGCAGCAGCAGCAGCAGAGATGAGGACTATCAGAGATACAGAGTCTGGAGGATCTGAAGCAAAGTAAAAGAGAGACAGTCATTAATGTAAGTGATTGAATCAGTCTGATCTACAACAAAATACAGAGTTTAGCTTGGTGAATAAACATCAATATGAGTGCTGCCATACCTAAACATGTGTGACACAGTTTGTTGACATCCAGATGTTGAGTCTGTTTGCTAATGGGATTGTTGAGTACACAACTATAGGCATTTTCATCCTGATATTCCACCTCCAGAGGTAGAGAGAGACTGATGCTGAGATCAGACACACTGATGCTGGACAATAAACTGTTTCCTTTGTACCAGGAGAGAGTCACATCACTCACATTCACCACTGAACACACCAGTGAACAATTCTGCTGTGATGATGATGAAGAACAGTTCGAAGAGTTACTGCTGATGACAGGAACAGACAGATGAGCTGGAAGACATGAGATAAAAAAGAAACATATTGATAAATCCCGCTAGGTTAAAAGTCACGATTAAAGGGACAGGAGCTTAGTCACGTTACAGTATTTGGAGGTGATTTGGGAGTGGCAAAAGCGTAACGGCATAAGCCATAATGACCATTTTATTCAAATCGAAACTAAAAAAAAGTTTTGATTCATTGCACTATAAAGGGTTTGCACCTAAGTCACGTTTTGGTTAACGGATGTGTGGCCATTGTGGTAATACTTGCATGTAAACAGCAACATGGATTGGTTAATGTACTACTAAAGACGTTATTCTATGTGTGGAAGCTGCTAAATCATATTAAGAAGGACTTAATAAGCAGGAAAGGACACAATGTTTTGACAAACTAAAGTTAATACAGGGCTCAACGCTAAGCAGTGATAGTGTTTCCTCGGGTAGACTGTAAAAAATAAAAAACACAATTTGTTGATTCAGCTTAAAATAATTTGTTACCCTGCTGCCTTAAAATTTTAAGTTCAGTCAACTAAAATAAGTTTAGTCAACTTAAAATGTTAAGTTGTACTAAGTAGCAACTTATATATTTGTGTTTGCTAAACTTAACAGATGGGTAAGTAACCCAGCTGCCTTAAATTTTATGTTGATTCAACTCAAAATATCTAAGCTGTCACTTAGTATAATTTAACATTTCAAGTTGAATAAACTTTTTTTTGAGTTGACTGAACTTTAAATTTTAAGGCAGCCAGGTTACAAATTATTTTAAGTTGATTCAACAAATTGTTTTTTTACAGTGTACTGCTATACACAAAGCTGTGCTATGCTTATTAGCACTGCTTTATAATGCATTATACAGATGCTGGATGAAAAGAAAACACCATGTTAACTTTTCTAAAAACAGACAGTTCCCCTCAAAGATACATTCATATAAACTCCTCTGAAACTGAGATTTATACATCTTCTGAAAGCTGAATAAAAAAAGTTTTCCATTGATATTGTTTGTTAGGATAGGACAATACTTGTCAGAGATACAACTATTTGAAATCTGGAATTATAATATATTGAGAAATACATTATATATAAATATATTATATAGAGGTGTTGGTCATATAATTAGAATATCTTCAAAAAGTTGATTTATTTCACTAATTCCATTCAAGAAGTGAAACTTGTATAATGTATACATTCATTCCACACAGACTGTGGAAGTGTGTTTATTTCTTTTAATTTTAATGATTATAACTGACAACTAATGAAAACCCCAAATTCAGTATCTCAGAAAATTAGAATATTGTGAAAAGGTTCAGTATTGAAGACACCTGGTGCCACACTCTAATCAGCTAATGAACTCAAAACACCTGCAAAGCCCTTTAAATGGTCTCTCAGTCCTGTAGGCTACACAATCATGGGGAAGACTGCTGATCTGACAGTTGTCCAAAAGACGACCACTGAGAGGCTGGCTGTTCACAGAGCTCTGTGTCCAAGCACATTAATAGAGAGGCGAAGGGAAGGAAAAGATGTGGTAGAAAAAAGTGTACAAGCAATAAGGATAACCGCACCCTGGAAAGAATTGTGAAACAAAACCCATTCAAAAATGTGGGGGAGATTCACAAAGAGTGGACTGCAGCTGGAGTCAGTGCTTCAAGAACCACTACGCACAGACGTATGCAAGACATGGGTTTCAGCTGTCGCATTGCTTGTGTCAAGCCACTCTTGGACAACAGACAGCGTCAGAAGCGTCTCGCCTGGGCTAAAGACAAAAAGGACTGGACTGCTGCTGAGTGGTCCAAAGTTATGTTCTCTGATGAAAGTAAATTTTGCATTTCCTTTGGAAATCAGGGTCCCAGAGTCTGGAGGAAGAGAGGAGAGGCACATAATCCACGTTGCTTGAGGTCCAGGGTAAAGTTTCCACAGTCAGTGATGGTTTGGGGTGCCATGTCATCTGCTGGTGTTGGTCCACTGTGTTTTCTGAGGTCCAAGGTCAACGCAGCTGTATACCAGGACGTTTTAGAGCACTTCATGCTTCCTGCTGCTGACCAACTTTATGGAGCTGCAGATTTCATTTTCCAACAGGACTTGGCACCTGCACACAGTGCCAAAACTACCAGTACCTGGTTTAAGGACCATGGTATCCCTGTTCTTAATTGGCCTGCAAACTCGTCTGACCTTAACCCCATAGAAAATCTATGTGGTATTGTGAAGAGGAAGATGCGATTATGCCAGACCCAACAATGCAGAAGAACTGAAGGCCACTATCAGAGCAACCTGGGTTCTCATAACACTTGAGCAGTGCCACAGACTGATCGACTCCATGCCACGCCGCATTGCTGCAGTAATTCAGGCAATAGGAGCCCCAACTAAGTATTGAGTTCTGTACATGCTCATACTTCTCATGTTCATACTTTTCAGTTGGCCAAGATTTCTAAAAATCCTTTCTTTGTATTGGCCTTAAGTAATATTCTAATTTTCTGAGATACTGAATTTGGGGTTTTCATTAGTTGTCAGTTATAATCATCAAAATTAAAAGAAATAAACACTTGAAATATATCAGTCTGTGTGGAATGAATGTATACATTATACAAGATTCACTTCTTGAATGGAATTAGTGAAATAAATCAACTTTTTGAAGATATTCTAATTATATGACCAGCACCTGTATGTATACTATATTATACATATATATATATATATATAGAGAGAGAGAGAGAGAGAGAGAGAGAGAGGAGAGAGAGAGAGAGAGAGAAATCACCTTTAAATTTGTCCAAATGAAGTTCTTAACAATGCTTATTACTAATTACTAACTACATTTTTATATATTTCCGATAGGAAATTTCTAAAATGTCTTCATGGAACATGATCTTGACTTAATATCCTAATTATTTTTGGCATAAAAGGAAAATCAATAATTTGACCCATACAATGTATTTTTGGCTATTGCTGCAAATAAACCTGTGCTACTTAAGATTGGTTTTGTGTTCCAGGGTCACATATAATTCTAATGCAATTTTTCCACACAAATGCCTTTTTGGACATGAATACAGAGCAGTGAATGTACGAGTTGCACCGGGCAATAGGGCAGTACATATTGTCAAGACTTGTAATAGGTGGTAAATATCTATACAATCAAACTATCACAGACTGATGACATAACAATTCTGTCTTCTATTTCTTATACCAGCATAGCTAATCACTTCCGTTGCTTCATTTTTTTTTCACCAAACCCATGCACAATTTCCATTCGGTTCAGTGGCTTTGTTTCCATTCAGTGCCGCCACAATGGCTGACTTCTGGATTGATGACATAACATGAAAACACTCTATTATTGCTGAACTGTTTCCAAATACATCAGCACTTATGAAAGGCATGTAATAGAGACGTGTGACATTTATATCTGGCCAGTCACAGTAATCTAGAACACAGCCATTGCTGTAGTTCTACCATTTTTATTAAGACGTGACTGATCACAGTCTCTGCAGTTCACTTGAAAAGTAGATTGTGGATGTCTTCAAGATCAATCACGATCTAAAATCATCAGACCGCCCATCCTTAATTAACATTATGCCATTATGCACTAAATATTCCTTCAATAAAACAATATATGTGAAGGGCAGGATAAATGATTTCTACTCACCATAGACAAAAATGCTGAATGTTTTTGATGATTTTTTTGCTCCAGCTATCTCTAGTTGATAAACTCCAGCATGTTGAGTTGTGATGTCAGTGATGGTCAGAGATCCAGTTTGATTGTCCAGCTTCAGTCTGTTTCTGAATCTGCCATCAGGAACATCAGATGTGTTGAAGATTTGCTTCTTTTTCTTCATTTTAGCTATTTGAGACTTTTCAGCTCCAAAGTTCCACAGTATGTCATCGTCTACACGTATTTGAGTAACACCAGTGTGAAGAGTAACAGAGTCTCCCTCCGTCACTGACATTGACTCGCCAAGCACACCTGATGAACAAACAGATTTTAGGCTTCTGATGGTTTACATAGCTTTAAATCAGCTGTCATTTGTTAGTAATTGTAAATTTAGAAACATTCAGAACAGCTACAGACACACAAAAGCAAATAAAAGGTGATGTACGAACATGACATTAATCTATATTGTTGCATTTACACAAAATTAGCTTATACCTATTGTGATGTTTTCAGATGTTTTTGATAGTTGTTTGTTGTTTGGTGTTTTCTTTGTGAATATATTGTGATAAAAGCTGAATATTCCACATTATTACTCCAGTCTATTATACTGACTTGCTCAAAAAGTATTTCTTATTACTGTCATTTAAAAACTGTTGTGCTGTTTCTTATTTTCTTATTTTCTACTTTCTTATTTTTATGGAAACCAGGATACCAGAATCCTATGTCAGAAATGTGTTTAGATGAAAAATAACAACAACAACAACAACAACAACAACAATAATAATAATAATAATAATAAAATAATATATATATATATATATATATATATATATATATATATATATATATATATATATATATATAATCTATCTATCTATCTATATATATATATATAGATAGATAGATAGATATAGATATAGATATAGATATATAGATCTGGCTAAGCCTACACCTACAACATACTGCATTTAGAGTTGGGGTTGTAAACTTTTCCACAGTATGGTCGGGGTAAATTGCTCATATGTGAGTGGACCACAAAAGCAGTCATAAAGGTCAATTTTTGGAAATTTGAGATTTATACATCAGTTGACAAGCTGTATAAGTAAATTTTCCATTGATGTATGGATTGTTAGGATATGACAATACTTGCCCGAGAAAATCTGGAATCTGTGGGTACAAAAAAATCTAAATATTGAAGAAAATCGCCTTTGAAGTTGTTTGAATGAAGTTCTTAGCAATGCATATTACTAATCAAAAGGTTTTTTTTTTTTTTTTTTCCATCTTCATGGAACATGATTTTTACTTAATAATGTCAGCTATCTCACATTGTGACAATCATCCTGTTCAACAGTTTACACCCCAGGGCTTTTGATGTTGCATCAGTGAATGTTTGCAGCTTTCGATCATCTAGTTAACAGCATGTATATCAAGATCAAAAATCAAGTGTATGGAAACATTTGACCTAGTTCTCTGGGTAAACTCATTTCCTTGGTTAAATTCTTTGATTATCAGATATTCAGATGGGGTCTGTATGTCAACACCTCATGTAAACAGCGTACATATCTTATCATTGCAAGATAATGGTTTTCGAAACGTCGCCGACATGCAATTCTACAACTGGGCCTGACATTAAATTTGGATGTAAAATAATGGAAAACTCACAATGTCCATTATTTTCCATGACTTAACATATCATCCCCTTAGAATTATAAGGTTCTATCTGCATTCAGAGCACTTTTGAGATATTGGGCTTCAAAGTTTTTCTGTTCCATAGACGTCTGTAGAGAGAACAATTTTTGTTTTCTAAAAAAGGCCCAAAATGCATACAGCTTACAAAAGAAACATCATCAAATGTAAATACGTTGTCACCTAATAAGAATATGTGAATAACTCAATTTTTACAAAAATGTCAGATAGAAGGTGACGAAATGTGAAGAAAGCTACTGACATTAAGCAAAAAGTACATATATTTATAACTTACCAATCAGTTGCCACCAGCACAGACAGATTAAAACAAACACATGAAACATTTTCTTCAGTTGTTAAGTGAAAAGTCTTTAAAAACATTAATAATGTGTCCCATCTCACAATTGAACATCTTCTCAGTTCATCTTCAGAGTCAAACTGAAACCTGCTGTGGTCGCTTTTCTTGAGAGACAAAGAATGTATGTTTTTGTACATGCGTGTTTAGTCTGTAGGTGAAGGGTCTTCTTCCTGTCCTGCTTTTATTGAACCACAAACACATTTACAGTGTAATAAAAAATAATAATGCATTAACAGTCAAAAACATAGCATATACAAATTGACAGCTAAATAATACACCAGACTTGCCTCCTACTGAAGCTTTTTTTGATAAAACATTGTGTTCAAATCCATTAAGGCATTTGTAGGGTCGTTATGTTGGGCCCAACGTGAACATGAGAGCTGACGTGTCAAAACACGCCACAAAAACCAACCCAACAGATGCTCAGTTATGGCCCGACATCACAGCCCTAAAAATAATGATATGCAAGTGCAGCTTTGGTTACAGTTTGTATCTCTGTAATCCTAGTTTCAGTTTCCTGTTTTAATGATAAATATTGACTCTTGATGCCTGCTGATATAGACTGTTATTTCCTTACACGCAGCCACATGTTTGTTGACAGTCACCTATAGGCCTTATGATGTGTTCAAGCAAAAGCTTTTTGGCTGAGACAGCTGACACAAAGCAGCAACAGGCACTGCTAGTTCTTTGATGTCGACTTTGTGTGTCACAGCATTTAAACAACAGTATTCATAAGAAGTACTTCTCTGTTTTAGGTTAGGGACACCAAAACTAGCACTGCAGAAAGCCTGTGGCATTTACCTTGGGTTGTTTCGCAAAAAACTAGAACACATCTGACAGACTACAGCCGACCTGCATGTATGGTATGTGCTTGTGTGGGAGAACATAACTCTCCCATATCAGCAGGTGGCAGTAGTCTGTTTGCGGCATTCAAACATACTGCTTTTCCACCGGGGCTGGTGCCAGAGCTGGAGCCTACTGGGAACTAGGACATGTATTTCCACTCAAAAAAAAAAGAAAAAGAAATAAAAATCCTGGGCCTGTGCCCAGATCCTGGTTCCAAACCAGCCCTGAAACCTTACTGGTCTCGAACAAGGGAACCCACGACATCGTTAGGTGGAGTATCCACTACAGAAGGTGCTGCATCGGTGCTGTGCAAACCGATGGGCATATGCATTCAAAGTACCACCAGAGCAACTGGAGAGCAGGCCTCGAACAGGCCTATTTTCAGGTAAATTAACAACATTAAAAACAACAATTAAATATGTCAGTTCAGAAATGCCCTGTTGAAAAAAGAAGCATATGCTGGTTAGATATGTTTTGAAGCATGGCTGCTGGTTTGAGCTGGTTTAAGCTGGTCCTTAGCTGGTCATGAGCTGGTTTAAGATGGTCATGTGCTAGGGTGACCTGATGTACCACTTCCCAGGGACATGTTCAGCACAGCATTTCTATATTGTCTAAAACAGGAATAGGCAATGTCGGTCCTGGAGTGCCGATGTCCTGCAGAGTTTAGTTCGAACCCTGAAAAAATCTGCCTATGGCCCTACTAATCCTGAAGACCTTCCCTTGTGAAAAAAACAGCATATGCTGGTAGGCATGTTTAAGAGCTAAAGAGCAGTGCAGACGGTTCCATGTTTTCCAATCACTCTTGCGGTACTTTAATTTCATACAATGTACAATCAGCGCAGCGCAAACAGGTAACACCTGGTTATTTTAGGCCATATGTCTTCCTGGGGACCCACTGTCCTGCAAAGTTTCTTTCCAGCCTATTTCAGCACACCAGGCCTGTGACTTTTCAAATGATCCATAAGACCTTGATTAGTTGGTTCAGGTGTGTTTGATTAGGGTTGGAGCAAAACTCTGCAGGAAAGTGGATTCCCAGGAGCAGGGTTGAAGACCTATGTTTTAGGCTATTTAGAAATCCTTTGCTGAACATGTCCCCAGGAAGTGGCACGTCTGGTCACCCTATCATGTGTTGGTCCTAAGATGGTCCTGAGCAGTAGCTAGTAGGACCAGCACATGACCAGCTAAGTACCAGCTTAAACCAGCTCAAACCAGCAGCCATGCTTCAAAACATACCTAACCAGCATATGCTGTTTTTTCAACAGGGTGGTCGGCAAAAGAGATCAACACTCTTTTTCTGCAAGAGATATCAAGCGATTACGGTCACATGTTGGTGATATAGATCAGTGGTTACCAACCACAATCCTGGAGGCCCCCCAACACTGCATGTTTTTCATGTCTGCTTAATTAAACACACCTGACTTAGATGATCAGCTCATTAGTAGTGATTCTTAGACTGTGAACATACAAAGCAAGCAGTGCCATTGTTTACACTTGCCACGCACATTACTGATGGATTTGTGTAGCTTTTTTCGATCATGTCATGCCATGCTATGTTGCAGATGGCATTGTCAGCCCTTGGTGGTTGTCCTGTGGATTTAGAAAGAAAAAAATGGATAGAATGACAACGAATGTCTGTGTGTTTCCTCTTTACTCATAATTGGTTTGCTTTCGACAGTTCCTCATTCGCCAAGCTGAATAGCCAACTGGAATTCTGTTTCTTGCTGACAAGCTCCGACGCTGATTTGACATGCAGAATCGGCCCGAAAAACAGCTGACGGTGTCCAACTAGAGAAGGCTTGGTAACTTCAGTTCTGGAGGGCCACTGTCTTGCAGAGTTTAGCTCAAACCATACTCAAACACATCTGAACCTGATAATCAATGTTTTCAAGATCACTAGTCTAGAACAGGCAGATGTGTTTGATTAGGGTTTGACTAAACTCTGCAGGACAGTGGCCCTTCAGGACAAGCCCTGGACTAGAGCCAATGTTGTGGAACACACTGAGGAGAAAAAAAAAAAAAAAAGTAAAACCAACCGAAACTCAAAAACCACCTGACCTTTTAGCTGACTTATTGGTAAAGTATGTGGTTTCACAAATGCACTTTCTACAGCTCAAACATTGTGCAGCTTCTACAGGTGCTTCTACAGTTAAATATAGGCACCAAAGCTGTTTGAGTCTGTCTACACTGTCTACATCAAAGTCAACATTATAAACTGATAGGTTTGATCTGAATGGGTACATAATGATGCTGTATGGGACTTAAGTTTCCACTGTTGCTTGATTTAATCTTTGTTTAATCTTTGAAAGTCTAAATGCAGTGACATTTGCCTCGCACTTCTGTCACTGAAGTTGAATGTATTTTTCAATGTAAGGCTTCAGTTACGGTCTTGTAATGGCGAAACTCCCTTAGGGTTCAGCCTGCTACAGTAGCAATGCCCCAAACTCATGCTATTGGTTATGGAAAGTGATTGACAGATCTGAGCAGACACTCTCAATGGTGCTTGACGTTAACACTTCTGGCATAGTAGCCAACGAACTAGGTTAAGAGAATGTATTTTACCAATAAAATATCAATAAATAAATAAAATCTTTACCTTTAAGAAATTGTAAATGTGTGTGTGTGTGTGTGTGTGTGTGTGTAGTGATATTTCTATATTCATGCCATGCTTAATGCAGTCAAAACATGTAGATACAACATCTACCAGCAGGTGCTTATGGGACAAAAGATGATGCTCTGTCTTTTATTTCTCTGGACCCTGCTGATGGTTTTGCATAAGCATTAAAAAAACAGCTGGAGCATTCACTATGTCATCACTCTGCTTTCCATAATGAGGCTCCCATGTCACTTTTACTTGAACTAGCGATACAATCACAACGCCACTAAAGCAGAAGAACAGAGCTCTTTTATGAAGCTGAATCCAGATTCATTTTCTGAAGGGAAAAGTGGTGAAAATGAAGCTTCTCCTTAATTTGCTCGCAATGATCCTGTTTTTACTCGACAATGGTAAGACCTTTATTTGTTACAATATCTGATATATTTGAGACCCTTGTAGGTCTTCACTGGTCAGACGAAGTCTGAGGATTGAAACATGCACAAAGATAATTCAATTTACTTTATCATCGTAACTTCAACTCCTGGTTCAGCTCATCTCTGGCTTTACTCAGTCAACTTTCTGGCTGATAGAAGACTGTTAAACCAGTTTTGGGTACCAGGCATGACTTGTTTTGGGTTGGTTGAGACATGGGTGAGATTTTTTTGGGTGTTAGACAATTAGTTGTTCTGTTAGCACACAAAATGAGTATTTTCTGACAGAATCTAGCATCCAGGCCTGGATCTGATATTTCTGCATAATCTGTTTGGATTGCATGTATTGTTGAAGATCATCTGTGAGACTCAAGTATTTTTGTCTGATGAGTGAATGTGAATGTGTCTTCTGCTGTTTGTTTACATGTGTTTTGAATTGCTACTCAACATTTTTGTGATAGGGGAAAATGTAATTTTCTCAGCACTTTTTGCTTGGCTTATGCTAACTGACTGCTTGTTCTTCAGGTGCATCTGGTGTTGGTAAAGATGAAGTGTTTGTGTCACTGAAGGAGGGGGATTTAGTCAGTTTTCACACCAGTGTTAAAACAAGTCAACAAAATTATATTAAATGGTATTTTAATGACACTTGCATCGCTAAAATCAGTGGAAATCTCAGTCATATCTGTACAGATGTTCAGTGTGATAATAGCACTGAGAGATTCAGAGACAGACTGACGCTGGACAACCAGACTGGATCTCTGACCATCAGAGATATCAGAACCACAGATTCTGGACTTTATAAACTACAGATGAACAGCAGCAACACATGCAGTGAAAAAAACTTTAATGTTACTGGTGAGTTATTTAATGAATGTTAAAATGCAGTTTATAAAAGTATTTAATTGTACTGTCCATTGCTTACACATTACACCTCTATTTTACTAGAAAACCATCATTAATAATGATTGATAAATAAATAAATAAATAAATAAGTGAATTTTAATAAACTTGAATCTAAAGTTCAGTTAAATGTTCAATTGACTTTCTGGCCAGTAAAATGACAACTAACAACTAATGAATTGTGGTTCGTAAAGCAACATGTACGTTTGTTATTTGAAAACTCAATTTAACACTTACAAGTAATAGACAATGATGTGCAACATAATATAATAAGCTGGTTTCTATTAAAAGCTCCATTTTTCTAGCACCTAAAGGGTCCTTGCACTAGAAAACAAAAACACTGAAGACCTGTGCAATACATTATTAAACAGCTTATTTTGATTGAACTAAAGTCCCATTCAAACTAGGACAATAACTATAATGACTGCAATATTAGTGTGTACAGAAACATACAATATCATTCTGTTTATTAAAAAAGAGTTGCAGTTTTGTCATCTGCTGCATACTTACATTTTGGAATAAATACATACTTTTTTTTGAATATATACATACTTATTTTTTTAGGTGTGCATCTTCATGATTATTGTTATAGCTATCCTTTGTTGTGAAAGGGCCTTAAGCCATTTCCATTGGCAAGCTGTTAGTTTTAACAATGCTTTTCAAAAGAAGCTGCAGTTGAGTTCAGATGAAGTTGAATCACGTCATCCGACCAGCTTCTATTATTAAATACCAAACAAAATGATCCTCCAGCAGCTGTTGGTTTGTATTTCAGGTGTTTCTTCTACTGAACACAATCAGATGAAACATGTGATAAACGGAGAATCTGTCACTTTAGAATCTGGTGAAAAAGAAAACACTAATGTTATGACATGGCATTTTAATGACATTCCCATTGCGAAAATGACTGGAAATCAGAAGAGAATCTGTACAGATGATCTGTGTAATAATGGTACTGAGAGATTCAGAGACAGGCTGAAGCTGGAAAAGGATGGTTCTCTTATCATCACAAACACCAACATCGCAGACTCTGGACTTTATAAACTAGAGATTATCATCAGTAACAGCAGTTTTTGTATCACTAGACTGAGGTGGAGATTCAGTGTCACCGTCTTCTGTGAGTATATTATTCAGTCATTCGAAGTATTTGTTTCGTGTCCCGTCTTAGATCTGTGATGATTTTTAACCAATATTGCTAAAACAACTTATTCTGCCATTTATTAGTTAAATAAGTATCATGACCAAATTAGTAAATTGTAAATATCAGTCCAAAATATTCTTAAATACTACATGGATTATCATTCACTCTGTAATAACTGACTGTCTTCAGTTCCTGCAGTGGGAATATGTGTTGCTGTTGTTTTTCTGCTGATTGCTGCAACTGTAACTGCTGGTGTGATTTACTGTCGCCACAAGAAATATAAACCGCAATTAAAGAAAATGTAAGTATTACATACATCTAATTTAACAAGATATGACTTACTGTTCATCAGTCATCCTCATGACTTTTACCATTTGTGGATCTGTTTTTTCTTACAGAAGAATGATATTCATAACTCGCCACCGAATCCGAAAGACATTGCTTATGGGACTTGGTATGACGTTAAATCAGACTCAGGACGAGGCTGCTTATATGATAATGTAATGCCATTGAAAATGTTGATAATTTCTTTGAAAGAAACATTAGGAAATGACAGAGAGACGAGGAGCTGACACTGCACTGTTTGGAGAAATTGACCAGTTAATTATTCATTTATAGCTGTTTTGTGTATTAATGTGGCCATTAAAAAATAAATAAATAAACAGTATTGGTGAAACACTTCGGTGAAAGTATTTATGATGTTCAGTTTCTGTAATAAAGCCAGACAGGCTGGTTGTATAAGACTTGTAGGGTTTTAGGTCAAATTTAAGTGATTCAATTGGGAATCGAATCCAAACTTAGGATATTCTTACAACTTTGGGTGTTTATATTATGTATATATTATTGCTAGGTAGCAAAATCTAGGGCACAGGCATTACCTTGTGAACAGAAAAAAAACAAGACAATGTTCTTTTCAATGAAACAAGAATTTATTGAACTAGATACATGAACTAAACTACTAAAATGACACACACATACACACACTCACACACACACATGCATACAGTTCAAGGAATGAGAATTACTGAGTTTGAATGGAATCCCAAAGTATCTAGTATCTGCTACTAGTTCTTAAATTGCAACCTGAGAAAACCACAAAAGCAGAGATTTGGCTTTAGCTGCTCAAGGAGATTTAGCACCAGTTCAGCAAGAGATTAAGGAGACCTTGTTTTAATTGCATTTTGGCCGAAATAGGTTTTCCTCTGTGGGCTCGTCTTAGCAGAAGGAATCGCGCCACCTCTGGTTGGTTGCCTGGTTCTTTTGGATGACGTCTCTGGGAAGCCTTTGGTGGTGATTGGGTAGTTGGAGAGGCTGGATGAAGCTTCGGTTGGTTGCTTGGTTACCCAGATAATGCTCTCAGAGCTCAGGTGAGGGCTTGCAAAGTGCTTCTCTCGTTGTGAGCGGCTCATGTTGTTCACGACGTCAGGGTGTTTCAAGCTGCTTCCACTGTTCAGTGTTTCACACAGTTTGGTCAGTTCAAGCTTCGGTTGACTGTATGGGACTAAAGTTCCCACTGTTGCTTGATTCTTCGTAATGTCTACTTGTTCTTGGCCTGTTTAATATTTGAATGTCTAAATCAGGGCTGCCCAACCCTGTTCCTGGAGAGCTACCTTCCTACAGAATTCAACTCCAACCCTGATCAAACACAACTGAACCAGCTAATTAGGATCTGAAGGAGCACTTGATCATTACAGACAGGTGTGTTTGATCAGTGTTGGAACTAAACTCTGCAGGAAGGCTCCAGGAACAGGGTTGGGCACCCCTGGTCTAAATGCAGTGACTTTTGCCTTGCACTTCTGTAAGTGAAGTTAAATGTATTTTCCAATGTGAAACACCCCTGCTACAGTAGCCACACCCCAAACTCATGCCATTGGTTATGGAAAGGTATTGACAGATCTGAGCGAACACTGTCAATGTGTGGTTGACACTAACATTTTTTTAAGGGAGATAAACCTATGAATAGCATAGTAGCCAACAAACAATAAACTAGGTTAAGATAATGCATTATACCATTAAAAAAATATTTACCTTTAAGAAATAGTAAATATGTTTTGGTATTGAATTAATTCTCTACTACCGATAGTGGTATTGTTACCCCCAATGGTACTCAGGGCGCGCCCCTTGAGAGATCGGAAGGGGGGCACAAATTGTTTCAAGAAAAAAACAGAGACAAAGCATTATTTGGGCACTGGGTGTATTTTATTGCATTTCACATTTCAGGTAGAATACACATGGAAAAATGGAAAACCCCTGCTCGGCTTGGAAGAAAACGTGCTCAGCTTGGGGAAAAAAAAACAAAAAAACGTGTTCCTTTTCCTCTGCATTTTCTGTCGGTCTGGAGAGGTGGAGCTTATTAGCCCTCCTTTGATCCAGCTGTCAGTGCAGACACCTTTAGAACGTCAGTAGCAGCGGAACGGATTTTGGGAGGTTTATGGATAAGTTTATTACACAAACAAAAAGGAACTGTGATGACTATGCGTCGTCAGCTCCTACCCCTAAGAAATGTAAAACACGAAAGTATGACATTAGCTTCAGCTTGGCTTTACGGAGCTGGGACAGATGCTGAACCACTGCCTCAGTGTGTCATTTGTGCAGATTTGCTGAAGCCATGCAAGCTGAAGCGCCATTTAGAAACTAAACATCCGACACTTAAAGACAAACCCTTAGATTTTTTTTCAAATTAAAGTTATCTGGCCTTGAACAGCAGAAACGCAACTTTAGCAAACACACATCAGTGTCATCATAATCATAAAAGCATAAAATTTAAAGGGGTCATTGGATGCCCATTTTCCACAAGTTGTTATGATACTTTAGGGTCTTAATGAAAAGTCTCTAATATACTTTGATTCAAAATTCTCAGTGATTTTGTAAAACAACACCCTTTTTACCTTGTCAGAATGTGCTCTGCAAAAATCATCTCATTCTAAGGGGTTGTTCCTTTAAATGCAAATGAGCTCTGCTCACCCCACCCCTCTCTTCTCTCTGTGGAATGACAATCTTGTTTACTTTAGCGCATTTAGTCGCGTTTAGCCGCTAAACTTCCTAACTACCACGTTATAAGAAAAAGGCGATCGCAAAGATTCATTAAAAAAAACGCTTATACTCACTTCTGCTGTAGGTAAAGCTGGATCATGAATGATTTGCGTGAACATAGACAGATATATGTAGATCGGGAGGTGCATTCCCTTCACAAACAAACGTAATCCACTGCATCTTCAGCTGCTCAGATGTCGGGTGTAAATGACGACCACTATGTTCATTATTACATCCAGCAACACAACACCTCAGTCGCTCAATTGGAGATATTCTTCTGCTATAAAGGCTTGTGCATTCAACTGTCTGCAAAATGTGGCTATGCACTCTTGTATCCTACCTCTCTTATTCGGCACAAATAAAAATATTCCATAATATTTCCATATTTGCGATGCATCCACATGCTAAACTATTATTTTTTATGTAAATTATAGACTTTGTACTTCAGTCACATTGTAACGTTGACACAGTAAGGCGGGTGCACTGATGTTTGGTTCACTGTGTTTTATTTTGATAAAGTAAGTTACCAACTGCATTGTCAAGTTAGCAGTGCTAGAATCCTGGAACTGATATGTTTGTGTGTGCCGGCGCAATTACTTCAACTTTCTTCATACCAGCAAAATCAACTTTTGAAAAAAAAAAATAGAATGTCGCTTTTTGCCATTTTTATTTCCTTTCTGTCACAAAACTGAACTGAAACTCAGCAAATATAGGCTATGTTACGTGTCGCACAGTATGTATATATGTACTGCAGATTTAATAGCCTATATATTACATTAATTTGATATAATATGTAGTATTTTCACATGTAGGTGGAAAAAATTGGTGTTTGTACTATACTGTCTGTTTAAAATAAATGAAAAGAAACCTAGCATAGTAGATTTTATTTTTTTTTCTGTTGTAGCGAAATCGTATCGAACCGTGACCCTCGAACTGAGGTACATACCAAACCGAGACATCTGTGTACCGTTACACCGCTAGTGTGTAGTGATATTTCTATATTCATGCCATGCTTAATGCAGTCAAAACATGTAGATACAACATCTACCAGCAGGTGCTTATGGGACAAAAGATGATGCTCTGTCTTTTTTTCTCTGCACTCTGCTGATGTTTTTGCATAAGCATAAAAACAGCTAATACATTCAAAACGTCATCACTGTACCTCCCCTAATGAGGCCCCCATGTCACTTTCACTAGAACTAGTGATAAAATCACATCGCCACTAAAGAAAAAGAACAGAGCACTTTTATGAATCTAAATCCAGATTCATTTTCTGAAAGGAAAAGTGATGAAAATTAAGTTTCTCCTTAATTTGCTCGCTGTGATCCTGTTTTTACTCGACAATGGTAAGACTTTAATTTGTTACAATATCTGATATATTTGAGACCTGTGCAGGTCTTTACTGGTCAGAGGAAGTCTGAGGATTTAAACATATGCAACTAAGATAATTCAATTAGCTATTCAATTATCATCATAAGGTTGACTCCTGCTTTTGCTAATCTCTGGCTTTACTCAGTCAACTTCCTGGCTGATAGAAGCTGTTTTGTGTATTAATGTGGCCTTTAAAAAAAACGGTATAGGTGAAACACTTTGCTAAGAGTATTTATGATGTTCAGTCCCTGTAATAAAGAACAGGCTGGTTGTATAAGACTGAAGGGCTTTATTTTATGATAGCAACCGGCTGAATGTACAGTATCTCGCTTATTACACGGCTTCTTGCCACAAAAGTAAATAATTAGACATAAAACACTGATCTGAGTTGAAATATTTGAACGCAAAGCTTCCGGTTTGAAAGCAGTTGATAGGAAGTGGCAAGTTCAACCTGACCTTTATGGGAGTCAGTGCAAGCATACCACTATGGCAAGCCGTTTTAACATTTAATCTAAAAGCCATACTAGTATCTGTTTTCATGCTACTAGTACTTATTTTTTAGTTACTAGTATCTTTTCCATTAAGTACTAGTACTTATTCATTAGCTACTAGTACTTGTTGTTTAGCTACTAGTACCTTTTTAAAAGATACTAGTACTATTCATTAGATACTAGTTCTTATTTATTAGATACCAGTACTCATTCATTAGATACTAGTACCTATTAAATAGACACTAGTACTTATTTATTAGATACTAGTACTTATTCATTAGATACTAGTACTTAATTAATAGATACTAGTACTTATTCATTAGATACAATTATCTATTTAATAGATACTGGTACTTATTTGTTAGATACTAGTATCTATTAAATAGATACTAGTACTTATTTATTAGATACTAGTATTTATTTCAATAGTGACTAGTAACTATTCTGTTGTTACTAGTAAAATATTTTAAATTTTACCATTGATTTCTATGTGATCTGTCATTGAGATATCAACTTTTCAGTTTTGACTAGTATGTATTCCAGTTGTGACTAGTACATAATTTTTATGTACTAGTAGTTAAACATTAGGTACTAGTACTTATTTTTTAGATACTAGTACCTATTATTAGATACTAGTACTTAATCATTACATACTAGTATTTATTTATTAGATACTCTAACCTATTAAATAGATACTAGTTCTTAATTATTACATACTAGTATTTATTCATTATATACTAGTTCTTATTTATTTGATACTAGTTCTTATTTAATAGGTACTAGTACCTTGTAATTAGATACTAGTTCTTATTTGTTACATACTAGTACTTATTGATTAGCAACAAGTATTTATTCAAAAGATACTAGTACAAATTTATTAGATACTAGTACTTTTTTGAAATGTTACTAGTAAGATTTTTTATTTCACTAGTAAAATGTTTAATTGAACTCTACTGTGGCCATTCAGTCTAGTCATAACTTAAGAGTAAAAAAGCAGATCTGACTAGTAAGATAAAAATTGTTACTAGTAATAATTGTGAAAGATACTAGTGTCTAATAAATAAGTTCTAGTACCTAATGAATAACTACTAGTATATATTAATTAGTTACCAGTATCTATTCAATAAGTACTAGTATCTAATGAATGTTTACTAGTAATATTTAAATAGATACTAGTCACTATTGCAATAATGCTAGTCAGAAAAGAAAAGATGATATCAAAAACAAAATAACTACCCTTCCCTGTTCATTTGGAGATATCTTTAACCTCATTAAGTACTAGTAAGAATGTATTTGGAGATATAAGTATACTAAAAAAAAAAAAAAAAGAAGTATACTTTTTTTTTAATTTATTATTATTTTTTTTTTTGCAGCTATGTTTATTATTATATTTATTCTTAAATGCTCAGTTTTTTATTTTATAGTGAAATAGTGTTATTACAAAAGTAATATTCCTTATTTTGTTTAACGTTTCTATATAAAACTATAACCATAATCTGGATGCTCATTTTAACCGGTTAACCGTTAACCGACAGAAATAATTTTGACCGATTAATACCATCAGTTAAACGGTTTAAAATGTCTTTTTTTTCAGTAATTCAGTAATCAAAATATTCTAAAACGTTTTCTGGATGTAGTGTGATTTTTTTTTCCCATATTGGCTGATTGTGTGCGCGTGTGCGGCGCCGGCTCAATCACTTAATTTTTTTTTTTTCCTTCTAACAGGGGAAACGACTCTTTACAGATGATCGAAACTGTGGACAGTTTGCTGTTTGTAAATTAAAGAAAAATAGCCGCTTTCAGCCGTCTTCCTTTCGCGCAGCACAAAAATGAACCAAAACTCTGCATACTAGCTACTTTGCACTTTTTTGTTTGTTTGTTCGTTTGTTTTATTAAGTAAAAAGATTTATCTTCTAGGCCTATTCATTCTTTATATATATATAACCTAGCTTTATGATGTTTTTCTCCATTCACAGAAGCGCTGCAGGTGATGTGGTATGCCCTGTACAGAACATTTATGTAAAAACATTCAATGTCTGTAGCACCAGTGCTATATGCAAAAAAAAAAAAAAGTTAACATATAACCCTGATATGATATTCATTGTCTTTACTGGAGGAAAAAAAGAAATTAATACATAATACAATTTATGTCTTTTCTCCATTCTGCCACCAGAGGGCACCCGATGACCAACCAAACACACACTTTAGGCTACTGTTTACGAAATTACAGCGTCTACAAAAAAAAAAAAAAAGTTTTCTATGTGCTTGAGTACAAATTATTGTTTTGTTTTTTTTTTCTATGTGGTTTTATCAAAAACATACAAACAAAAAAAAAAGTACATTGGTCACATTTTTTCCGTTTCCTCTCTAATCTCTCTGGTATGTTGCTGGTTCATTAATATTCAACATACGATTACCATACTGGCAGAAATGTAAATTTAAAAAGTACTAGTATCTATTAAGTTCAGGATATCTCTGGTCTTAAAAGTTACTATAACTAAAAAATAAGTACTACTTCTATTTTTTTCTTAACAGAAAGATTGTAATTAAATACTAGTCACTATTGGAATAAGTACTAGTATCTAATGAATAAGTATTAGTAACTTTACAAAAGGCACTAGTAGCTAAAGAATAAGCACTAGTAGCTAATGAATAAGTACTAGTACTTAATGGAAAAGATACTAGTAACTAAATAATAAGTACTAGTAGCATGAAAATAGATACTAGTACAGCTTTTAGATTAAATGTTAACCTTTTGAGCGGTACGGTCCCACATATGGGATTCTATTTTCTGCGCCCCTGGGAGTACCGTCCCACATATGGGATTTAGAACGTTCGGTGACGTCACGCAACTGCCAAATTCAAACTGTTGTCTGGCGCCGAGCCACAGAGAGACGCTTGCTGCGCTTGTCATATAATCACAATTGAGCAGTGTTTTCAACGACTTAACGTTTATTTTAGTTTTCAGGAATTTAAATACACATAAGTACTAGTAAAACAATACATTTCGAGTTTGTAAAATACACACAGATGTCTATGGAAGCAGCAATAACAATCCATTCAAGTATAATTTGCCGACGTGTTTGATTAATATCAGATACACATAATGTAAGTAATGATATAATTCACTCCATTCCTTTCCCACTTCACCAGCCACTTACTTGCATGTATTTCGAGAGAAACTGGTGAATTTACGTGCTGTAAATTCGGCTGACAGGACTCTCTGAACGGCAGCGCGAACAAACATGGCGGCGCCCATCTCACGATATAGATCACGATCCAGATCATTTATAAAGGTTTTAAAACGGCAAAATACACTCACTTACACGTATTCGTGAATCGGAATATCAGATAGTTGAAGACATGGTAAGCAAAAGTGTGAATATTTTGAATAAAAAAGGAAAAACGAAATAAAAGCGATACGTCTGTCATACAGCGCTATAGTGGCTGTGGTGTCAATCATGACGCGTCGCCATGGAAACAATAAAGTGAACATTCTAAAATAACGGTCGCCTAAAAAAAAACTCACTCTGGGGGGTCAGATAGAATATTTTAAACTCACCAGTGAAAGGGTTAAAACGGCTTGCCATAATACCACAGCATTTTACCACATGTATAATTATAGCGATACAAGATATTGATCTTAGACAAAAATGTTTCAAAAACTTAGCAGTTTGTTAGTTATCTTATAATCCATTACAGTATAAAACAACCGTCGCAAAATTACAGCAGCTGCATTTGTATAATGAGAGAGCGAGTCGGAGATACCAGGAGGACATAATTAATTAAATAATTGTACTCATTATAATATTTAAATGAGTTACTTTTAATAATTTATTAGCCAACCAAACGCAAAGCTTCCACGAAGAAAAAATGTTCCCAGTAAGCAAACAGCGCCGACTGCAGGCAGTTACCCGGATGAGCCTGTGTTATTAGTTTTTACCGGTTGTGAACTGGGAATATCAAACCTTGGACCAATCAGAGTCGAGCATTCCACAGAGCCGTGTAATAAAGCAAAATTAACACACACATGTGTGTATACTTTCTAACAGTTGTGAACATCTGTGACATTTTATGAGGTCCTAATTAGTTCTTTGATTTTATTTTTTTGCATGAGGAGGAAAGACTTGTGTCATTTGCCTTCATCTGTTTTTGGTTTTGTTGTGTTCAGCTGTGATTTGCAATAAGCTGTTATTAATAAGACAAATATTGTGTTTCTTGCACTGTGGGCAGAATATTTTTTTTTTTCCTTTCTGTGTTCCTTACCTTTGTATCAGCCATGGGAAAAAGTGCCTTGAAGTAAAACCAACAGAAAGACTATTTTCTTTTCTGAAATATGGAATATATATATAATATATATATATATATATATATATATATATATATATATATGTATGTTTATGTGATATTATTAAAAACATTACCACTTATGACAGGTGGAGTCTAACAGTCTCTAAAATATGTGTGTATTCGCGGTATTAGGGAATTTTTTGGAAACAGCTAAAGTTAACAAAGGCCAATCGAAATGAAACTCGCAGAGCCAGTTTGACTGCTGGACCTAGAGGCCTGTGACAAATTTAAAATACATTGGCCACCTGGGGGCGCCATTGCGTTTTTTTTGCGTGTGTGTGTGTGCACCTGGTATTTATCACGTTATGGGGACCAAATGTCCCCACAAGGATAGTAATACCAGTAAATTTTGACCTTGTGGGGACATTTGTAAGGTCCCCATGAGGAAACAGGCTTATAAATCATGCAGAATGAGTTTTTTTGAGAAAGTAAAAGTGTGCACAGTCTCCTGTGAGGGCTAGGTTTAGGTGTACAGTATAAAAACCATTACGCCTATAGAATGTCCCCATAAAACATGTAAACACAACATGTCTGTGTGTGTGTGTGTAAATGATATTACAATATGTCCCCCACACATGCACATTTAGTAGTAAAATCATATTATAAACCTCTTCACTCTCAACAACTTCGCCTCTAGGATCACTGCTGTCAGTAGAAACGTTTATTACATATCGGATATTATTTGAAAATACTACTTTCATGAACTAGTCCTAGGTTTTCAACTCAGCCTCGATAAAATGACTGCTGCACTTTTCTCTGGACTCTCTAGTGTAGATAAATCCTAAATGAAAACTCAACGTAATTAAGTGAGCACAAACAACATGAAACATAAAAACGTTAAAGGAGATACTGTATGTGGCGCCATGCCTGTTCAAATCAAACATATTTATAAGGAGCAGCACCACGTTTTTTTTTTTTTTTTTTTTTTTTTTTTTAAGGAAGTAGTAGGGAGCAGCACCATGTTCAGTCAACTACGAGATGTTGTATAAAGGCTACACAAAAGCATAAAACATCTGACCAAATGGAGAAAAAAAAATGCTGTCAAGGTACCCAAAGATTAGAAAATTTAATATAAATTAAAAGAAACAAAAGCAAAACAGAATATACAGACAATAGAAAATTAAACAAAATAAATAAAACAAAAGGTTACAGTAACACTTGAAACACAAAAAGGGAGATTTAATATCAATAAATAAAATCTCTATGGGTTTTGTTTGTTTTGTCATCCCTTCTGAATCTTATGACACACTTAACTGTATTTTAATATCACATTTATGGTTTGTAACAGTCAAGAGTAGTTCCAAACTGATGTGTCGTGTTTTAAGAATTTACATATTCACAAAACGAACGTTACTGGGCATATGCGCTTTTGTGGCCCAAACTTAACTTCCTTAGAATCAATAGCAACGGAGTCCCTCTAGAGTAGATTATTTCTGCTAACAAGCAAAATATTAACTAGCAGGTTAAACATACACTATATTGCCAAAAGTATGCGCTCACCTGCCTTGACTCGCATATTAACTTAAGTGACATCACATTCCTAATCCATAGGGTTCAGTATGACGTCGGTCCACCCTTTGCAGCTATAACAGCTTCAACTCTTCTGGGAAGGCTGTCCACAAGGTTTAGGAGTGTGTTTATGGGAATTTTTGACCATTCTTCCAGAAGCACATTTGTGAGGTCACACACTGAGGTAAGACAAGAAGGCCTGGCTTTCAGTCTCCGCTCTAATTCATCCCAAAGGTGTTCTATCGGTTTGAGGTCAGGACTCTGTGCAGGCCAGTAAATTTCATCCACACCAGACTTTGTCATCCATGTCTTTATGGACCTTGCTTTATGCACTGGTGCACAGTCATGTTGGAAGAGGAAGGGGCCAGCTCCAAACTGTTCCCACAAAGTTGGGAGCATGGAATTGTCCAAAATGTCTTAGTATGCTGAAGCATTCAGAGTTCTTTTCACTGGTTCACTGGAACTAAGGGGCCAAGCCCAACTCCTGAAAAACAACCCCACACCATAATCCCTCCTCCACCAAACTTTACACTTGGCACAATGCAGTCAGTTTATGTGGCCTACCACTTCGTGGCTGAGTTGCTGTCATTCCCAAATGCTTCCACGTTCTTATAATACAGCTGACAGTTGACTGGAATATTTAGGAGCGAGGAAATTTCACAACTGGACTTGTTGCACAGGTGGCATCCTATCACAGTTCCACACTGGAATTCACTGAGCTCCTGAGAGCGACCCATTCTTTTACAAATGTTTGTAAAAACAATCTGCATGCCTAGGTGCTTGAGTTTATACACCTGTGACCCTGGAAGTGACTGGAACACCTGATTCCGATTATTTGGATGGGTGAGCAATTACTTTTGGCAATATAGTGTATGTCTTGCCTGGCTGCTTAAGCCTCTCTTCACACAGCAGTGATCGATCCATGCTCACCGTCTCCCCTCGTCTTTCTCACAGACTTACACTGTATGTGTGATGGCGTTATGCCGAATTCTGACCCCCCGCCAGATTACTACCCCCTAGTGGGCACAACACTTGTACTTCCCCCGGGAAATATATCCAGTTTGCATTTACAACTCTGCTCTGCGCGTTTGGTGCGTAAATCAGATGGGCTGACTGAAAATGCTAACTCATTCTCTGCCAGCAGGAGGTGGCTTCCCCGGTAACTAGTCAGACCAATAAACAAACACAGACCAGAAGTTAACTTCGGGCAGGCGCGTGTATCCGATAAAACCAAATTTAAGAAGTTACACATTATGACTTGATTATGAAATGTTTCATGAATTATTCTTCATATTGTTATTAATTATTCTGCATTATTAATTCTTAAGAATCATGTACCCAGCTCTTTTATGATTTTAACCCATACATTTTGTATGGGTGCTTATATTCCCTTTTTTTGGTCTGATGCATGTGATCTTTGACTTGGCTTTAATCAGCACTGCCTGTGTATAGGTAGATAACTTTATCAGCAGTGCCTTTGTAGGATTATTATTTTTTACTTCTCTTTATTTTTTTACTTCTCTTTTCTGCCTGACAATTCTGTTATGATTACTTCTGTTACTCATTTGCATATCTGAAAGCTTCTGAATAAATTTGTAACTTCTGCAATTCACCCATCTGGCGTGGATTTGATTATGCATCACAAACACAGAACACATACAGTTGTGTTCAAAATTATTCAACCCCCAATGCTGTAAAGGGTTTTAGGGAATTTAGTGTACATTTGTAATTGTGTACATTTGTAATTTAATGTTTTTTGTGTGATTTCTTTATTGACACAATTATTCAACCCCTTAAAGACTACCACTCTTAAGAACAGAGGTTCATTCAAGTGTTTTCGATCAGGTATTGAAAACACCTGTGGATGTCAACGAGCAGCAATCAAGCATAATAAGCACCAATTAGGCAGATTTAAAATGACTGTGATACTCAGCTCCTTCTAGACATTTACTGGTGTGTTTACAAACATGGTGAAGTCAAGAGAATGGTCCAGGAAGACAAGAGAACAGGTGATTTCTCTTCACAGGAAGGGCAATGGCTATAAGAAATTTGCAAAGATGTTAAACATACCAAGAGACACCATAGGAAGCATCATTCACAAATTCAAGGCAAAGGGCACTGTTGAAACGCTACCTGGTCGTGGCAGAAAGAAGATGCTGACTTCGACTGCTGTGCGCTACCTGAAGCGCAAAGTGGAGAAAAGTCCCCGTGTGACTGCAGGAACTGAAAAAAGATTTGTCAGATGCGGGTACTGAAGTTTCAGCTCAGACAATAAGGCGCACACTGCGTAATGAAGGCCTCCATGCCAGAACTCCCAGGCGCACCCCCTTGCTGTCTCCAAAGAATAAGAAGAGTCGACTGCATTATGCCAAAAGTCATGTGGACAAACCACAAAAGTTTTGGGATAGTGTTCTGTGGACTGATGAAACAAAATTAGAACTGTTTGGGCCCATGGATCAACGTTATGTTTGGAGGAGGAAGAACAAGGCCTATGATGAAAAGAACACCTTGCCTACTGTGAAGCATGGCAGGGGGTCAATCATGCTTTGGGGCTGTTTTGCTTCTACAGGTACAGGGAAGCTTCAGCGTGTGCAAGGTACCATGAATTCTCTTCAGTACCAGGAGATATTGGATGAAAATGTGATGCAGTCCATCACAAACCTGAGGCTTGAGAGATGTTGGACCTTTCAACAGGACAATGATCCCAAGCATACCGCCAAGTACACTAGAGCATGGTTGCAGATTAAAGGCTGGAACATTTTGGAGTGGCCATCGCAGTCACCAGACCTAAATCCGATTGAGAACCTCTGGTGGGACTTAAAAAAAGCAGTTGCAGCGCACAAGCCTAAGAATGTGACTGAACTGGAGGCTTTTGCCCATGAAGAATGGGCGAAGATACCCGTAGATCGCTGCAAGACACTTGTGTCAAGCTATGCTTCACGTTTAAAAGCTGTTATAACTGGAAAAGGATGTTGTACTAAGTACTAAGATTGAATGTCACTTGGGGGTTGAATAAACTGATAATGATGTGAGCACAGAAAAGACATTTGTGGTTATTTCATTATAAAAGTTATGTTATATTTGTCTGACTTACAAGTGCCTCTTTAATTTAATTGTAAACAAGATGACTGAAATGATCAAAATCAATGTCAAACTGGCCAAAACACTCAATTTCAGTGGGGGTTGAATAATTTTGAACACAACTGTATGTATTTGTTGTTTTGTTTTGTGTTTACCTATGATTATGATGACCTGCCAAGGGACTGCAGATGAGAACTATTAGCTAAATTTGGGTACAATGCACGAAATGGAAACATTTATGTTAAAACTGTACATGGTCCCTTTTCAAATAAATTTTAATAAAATAAAAACAAATTAAATAAAATATGGAAATCAATAGAGTTTGCACTTGTGTTACGGTTTGGTTACTTACCCGTATATGCGGCCATATTGGTGATACTGATGTAAACAACAGCATGAATTGCATGGTCAGTGTACTACAGAATATGTTGTTCTGCTAATTTATGCTATCTAAACTACACAGGAAAAATGTGTAGAAGCTGCTAAATCATATAGAAATGGACCTAGTATGTAGGAAGGACACAGTATTTTGACAAAGGTTAATAGGTGGTAAAGATACGTACGAGCAGTCTAAATGAATATATTAGCCTCATTTTTCACCTACCTGACCAGGAATGATAAGAACAAACATGAATGTTGTCAAGATTCTTGCCCTGGAAATCCTGGTTCAGTTTGGCCAACCACAAACACCTTCTTTCCTCAGACAGTTTTTTGCAGCCTTCTCCTTGATTTATTATAACTTGTCAATCTATAGTACTCCAAATGTTTTTTTTTTCCCAGTCTGACCGATTAGTACAGCCCAAAACATGACAATAATTGGCCATTTTCAGCAGCAATAATCAGCAAAATCTGCACGTTTTGTCAGTTCAGTGCCACCAATAGGCTATTCAAAATGGTAAACAATTGCTGCTGTGGTTATAGTTTGTGTAACAGCAGTCTAGTTTTGGCTTTGCTGTTTGAATGATGAAAATAGACCACTAATGCCATTTACAAGATGTAGCAGATTTCTAAGTACCAATTCTTGATGCATCTGTTTCTGGACTGACTGTTATTTTAGTTGACTTGAAAGTGAAGTATGTTGTTTCACGCACATCCTGATTTTGCCAAGTCCTAGTTGTCCTGAGACCAATATTTTTATGATGACCCTGGGGCAACAACTGCCTCAGCCAATCAACGTTTATGACATCATCACTATGTGCCCCCCCTGCAGAGTCAAAAAAAAAAAAAAAAAACAGTAACGCCCCTCGCAAATTCAAAAAAAATATAAAAAATACATTACCCCAGCACCTCTGTACCAATACCAAGAATGCAAGTAAAATAGGTAAGACAATGGCTTAATTTCTCCAAACAATTTCAGCAGTATATTAGTGATAGTGAAATTCATATTACTTTTTAGATTTGCGCTTTTTCGACCACATGTTTTAACATTAGTTTAGGTAGTTAAGTTACCCTAATTAGCCGTTCAGCCTAGACTGATGTTAACTTCTGGCTCCAGTTAAGACAATCTAATAAGTTTTGAAATAGATTTTTTTATAGTGTGCCTAGCTATCAAAGGGCTGCGAATCAAAGGCACTGATCATCTGACATTAAATTTTCATACAGTGTGCATCCTATATTTTTTGCATACACTGAATACACATTTAATTCACAAATAATGAAAGTAACAGTATTTTGATCAGCTTGTGAAAGGATGATGTGCAATATACTAATTTACAACACATCAGCCAGAAGCATATTGTGATTTTTTAAAAAATTGAATTACATCAGCAGAAATACCGAACCTTAACTTAAAAAGGTATTTGGCTGATTTTCTTAAAGTTTGAGATGCATGTCTCCTTGTGCCATAAGAGAAACTGCCTAAAGCTCTCCCACATAACTGTGCACACATAAGGGTAATAAGGGTAAATTTTTTTAAATTTAGATTTATACATCATCTGAAAGCTGAATAAGTTTTCCACTGATGGATTTCTGTATGGTTTCACAATATTTGGCCGAGATACAACTATTTGAATATCTGGAGTCTGAGTGTGCGAAAAAAAATCTAAATATTTAAAAATCGCCTTTAAATTTGTCCAAATAAAGTTCTTAACAATGCATATTACTAATCAAAAATTAAGTTTTGATATATATGGAGTAGGAATTTTACAAAATATCTATATGGAACATGATCTTTACTTAATATCCTAATGATTTTTGGCATAAAAGAAAAATCTATAATTCTGTTCCCCGGTAACTAGCCAGACCAATAAACGAACACAGACCAGAAGTTAACTTCGGGACATGCATGTGCATCCATCATGTTTCATGAATTATTCTTCATAATGTTATTATTATTCTGCATTATTAATTATTAAGAATCATGTACCCAGCTCTTTGATGGTTTATACTTATGTTCCCTTTTTTGATCAGCATGCTCCAGGGTAATGAAACCACAGGGTATCATTAATATATTGTTTAGACAGTCACGAGTTGGTATAGATGTGACTGATCTTTGCAGATGTACTTTGTTGGTCACATATCCCCTGGATTTTTATGCTCTTAAACCCTCTAGAGTATACAGTAAACTGCACCTGTGACAATGTTCTTGGGGCTTTTACTTCTCTTTTCTGCCTGACACACTGTTAGACGTTTCAAGGGGTTTTTACGGCAACTTACTGGCAACACTGTAGCCAGTAAGTTACTGTAATTACAATTTACAGTAGCAAACCATATTTAATTTACAGTTGAAAACTCTACTATTAAATACTATTTAAAAGATCAAATTCAACAGTATACTACTGTAATTCATTCATTTTAATATAGATTTCAGACGATTTTATAAATGTATATATAATTCATTTACATTTATTTTATTTGTACTCTACATAGGTCCTACTGACATTCAATTAAAACAGACACAATAATCACAAAATATCAAATACTTTATTTAAAACAATGCATGTATAACGCTTAAAAATACAGTCTTAAACTGCTCAATGAAGTTGAAAAAACTGCATCTTCACCATTTCCCCTGTCTTAGGGCATTGTGCAGTGCATTATGTTGTGTCCTCACAAAGAATCTATAGGCAACAGAAACATAATGGAGAAAAAGAAAATGCAGCCAAAGAATACACAGCCATCTGCAAAACCCAGGTCTCCTCCAAACCGTGGCCACCACCTTTGCTCACCATCCACTTTGTTAGTGACTGAAATGTCTCCTCTGAAAAACAAGTAGAAGAAATGGCACACTTTTAAAAGGAAACCTCCACACAGAATACACAAACATCTCAAAACCATATTGTTCTCTTACCATGAACTCAGAGTGGTTGGCATGTTCATCTTTCTTGATGCTTCATTGCAGTTGCCTTTAAAACACAAACACAACAAAATGCGGTAAATCTTAAATTAATGATTATAACAAACTAATTCTAAAACTAGAAAGGCAGCTAACTTAGCCATATAACTTGTCTAACCTAGCAAACATAGGATTTTTTTTCCTCAATAGGCTACTGGCCAACATTATACTAACACCTGAACAAAATGTCACATTAGTTAACTTAATGTTAATATTAGATAAGTGTTGCTTGTTGAAAAATATTTTAACTGTATATCACCCACTATAATACTGCAAATTCCCTTTGCAGTAAATAACTGTAATAACCATTGCATTATAAACTTTTAATAAAGTTTAATAAACTTTAATATAGTGAACTGTACTGTTGTTTCAAATGGCTTTTGTCAGCTTATTAAATTAAATTGCTGAATTAATAACTAGAAATTACAGAAATGTCTAACAGTGCATCTCAGACTTCTTTCTCTAGACTTAATCTTCTCACATTTACAAGACTTGAATGTTTGATATTAACTTGTTTGATTTTAGTCTGATTAAGAATAACTTTATTGGGTTTGTGTTATGCATTTATTTGTGAAATGATTGGATTGCACATTCTTATTGAAACTTAATTTGAATTTTTCAGTTTCCAGTTATTATTTATGTTACTCATCTGTATTTCTGAAAGTTTCAGAATAAATCTGTAACTTCTGCAATTCACCCGTCTGGCGTGGATTCGATTATGCTTCACAAACACAGAACACATATGTATTTGTTGTTTTGTCTTGTGTTTACCTATGATTATGATGACCTGCCAAGAGACTGCAGATGAAAACTTGCTACATTCAGTTTAGTGCATGAAATGGAAACATGTATGTTAAAATTGTATATGGTCCCTTTTCAAATAAATTGTAATAAAATAAAAACATATAAAATAAAATACGGAAATCAGGAGGGTTTGCACTTGTGTTACGGTTTGGTCACTTATCCGTATGTGCGGCCATATTGGTGATACTGATGTAAACAACAGCATGAATTGCATGGTTAATGTACTACAGAATATGTTGTTCTGCTAATTTATGCTATCTAAACCACCGGGGAAAATGTGTAGAAGCTGCTAAATCATATAGAAATGGACCTAGTAGGAAGGACACAGTATTCTGACAAAGGTTAAAAGGTGGTAAACATACATACGAGCAGTCTGAATTAATTAATTAGCCTAATATTTCATATACCTGACCAGAAATGATTAGAACAATCATGAATGTTGTCAAGATTCTTGCCCTGGAAATCCCGGTTCAGTTTGGCCAAACACCTTTTTTTACCAGACTGCTTTGGTTATGCTTTGTATATCATCAGTCTAGTTTTGGGTTCGCTGTTCAAATTACGGAAATAGACCATTAATGCCATTCACAAGGTGTTGCAGATTGCTATTTTACTTGACTTAAAGGTGAAGCATGTAATTTCACAAATGCCCCTTTAGCACATATTACACCTCCCCCAACTCAGACATTACAGGTGATTCTGAAGGCTTGTCTCAACAGTTAATGCCTGGCCATATAAAGTAAACATTATGAACAGATATATTTGTCTTTCTGAACGGTTACATGATAATGCTGTAGGGAAACACCCATGTTTCATAATCCTACATTCGCTTCAATGAGTTCTTAACCTGTTTAAACTTTAAACTGCATGTTTTTGGCTGGCATACTATAACTATACTGGTACAGTCACATGTCTTTGTTATTTGCATTTTCAGTATCCGGTTGGCAGGTGGTGTGTGTGTTTGGGGGGGGTTTGGGTGATATTTCAATAACATGACATTAATAAAGAAAGAAAGGGAGGGACTTTTCTACCAGCATGCTTCTAGAACAAAATAATATGATCTGCTGTTTTTTATTCTCTGGATTCAGATCATGATTTTTCTTCTTGTTCTGAGTTCTGCCTTCTTACACAACTGGCATAGAAGACCATTAAGCCAATCTAACTTTAATGTAATGGATGGATTTTATTTCCACAAATCTACTCTCACATTTTAACAACGTCTTTGCTAAACGGTAGTCTTACAATTCTTTAAAATAATAGAATCAAGACTGACTGTTGGGAGTAAGCAATGTAATATTTTACCAACGGAACAGGAGGAAGAGCATGTTTGCATATGCAACAAAAGGCAGGAACGTCAGGTGATCGCTGTTCTCACGCATTACTTTGAACTAGCGAAACAACATCATAAAAAAATGAACCCTCTCCTTAATTTGCTCCCAGGGATCTTGTTTTTACTCGACTATGGTAAGAACTTTTTTGTTATAATCTCTCGCTGTAATCCAGGCGCTGTAGAAACGCTAGTATAAGGTTAAACATCTGTTAACAATAAAAAAGAAACTAACACGGTTTCAATGGAGTGAAAATGGGTTTCTTGTAAATAATAAGGTCAAGTGACTTGGTAAAAAAAAGTTGATATAGTCAGTAAAGGTTGAAGTTTGGGTATATTTTGGTATAAAGGTATATTTTGAATCAAGGCATAAACTCAAATGTAGTAAATGTAACGTAAGTTGTTACAGATAAATGCTTCTACTAAATGGATGTGTTGTTTCAAGAGAGCATTTATTCTTCATTTATTCTTCATCTATTGATTTGCTTATAATAATTTACCTTTTTAATCATTATAATTAATCAGTCATTATTCTGTTTAGTCATATAAGCTTTTATAACAATCATTTAAACCATGTTTAGTCTTATGATGTGTGATTTCAAGAGAAGTTTCTGTTCATGAATAAGAGATAAGAGGGAATGTTTATGGAAAGTTAAGGGTTATGGAACAATGTTGTGAAGCAGTAATGTTCCATTACTATTGCTTGTGGTATAACAACACCTGCTGGATTTGTGCGGGCAGGGGAAGTCTGATCATTGCAACATAAGGCATGCTGTTAAAGGGTTTTGGTTGTTATATAACTTTGTTGACTATTTGAAGACAAATAAATAAATAAATACATAAAATAACAAATAAATAAATAAATACATAACATATTTACTTGTTGTTTATTTGCATTTATTATTGTTCTTCAGGTGTGTCTAGTGTTGGATCAGATGTAGTATCCGTGAAAGAGGGGGATTTTGTCATTTTTCACACTGGTGTCGAAACAAGGCATCAAGAAGACATTAAATGGTATTTTAATGACATTCGCATCGCTCAAATCAGTGGCGATCTCACTCATCGTTGTACAGATGTTAAGTGTGAAGATGGTGAAGAGAGATTCAGAGACAGACTGAAGCTGGATAATCAGACTGGATCTCTGACCATCACAAACATAACAAACACAGACTCTGGAGTTTATGACTTAAAGATCATCAGTAGCACCAGCAGCAGTGACAAAACCTTCAAAGTTATTGTCAGTGGTAAGTCATTAGTGCAGTTTATATATGTTTAAAATATTGCCCATGTGTTTCTTGATTTGTATTGTCTTTGCCTGCATTTTAATTTACACACAGTATTTTCACAATTACAGAAGTGACAAAAGTCAGAAAAGGGCTTGTGCAATTGCAGCCATTTTCACAAATCTTTTATGTTGCATAGTTTGTTTGTTTGTTTGTTTTAGTTTCCCACAAAAAAATATCCTCCACCATATGTTGGTTTGTGTTTCAGGTTCATCTGCTGCTAAACAAAATGAAATGCAGAGAAAGTCAGTGAAGGAGGGAGAATCTGTTATTTTAGATTCTGGTGAATCAAAAAAAACAAATGATGTGATGTGGTATTTTAATGACATTCTCATTGGTGAAATTACCAGAGATCAGAGTAAGATCTGTACAAATGATCAGTGTAAAGAGAGATTCAGAGACAGACTGACGTTGAACAATCAGACTGGATCTCTGACCATCACAAACATCAGAACCACAGACTCTGGACTTTATAAACTACAGATCATCATCAACAACGGCAGATTCAGCATAACCAGTGAAGAGAGAGTGAAGAGATTCAGTGTTACTGTCACTGGTGAGTTTAATATTTTGGCATTAAATGCATTGAAATTAAGAAAGGAAGGAAAAAAAAAAAAAAACAATATCTGTAATCAACCTAAGTGTGTACAATTTAATGTTGTAGACTGTCTAGAAAAAAGAAAGTTTTGACCCTCTAATGCTTTGTTAACATGAACAATGCATATTTTTGGTCCATTTTCCTGGCAGCATAGTAATAATGACTGTCTGTCTTTAGCTGTCCAAGATTCAGATCTGTCTTCAGGTGTTGTAGCAGGAATATGTGTTGCTGTTGTTGGTGTTCTGGTTGTGGCTCTGGTTGTGATTTACTGCCGTCATCACAGGAGATATAATCAAGCACCACAGAAAGTAAGTAATACATATAGTTGATTTTAACAAGATTATGAGATATGACATGTCTAATGCCACAGAAGCAGTGAGGCAGTGTCAAAACAATCAAAAACACAAAAACACCCAACTAAACATAAGGTGTCTTTTAAAAAAAGAAAAAAGAAAATAAACATCAGTACTCCTGATTACATTTACATTTGTGAATCTGTGTTTTCTTACAGGATGATGATGTTAATAACTCGCCACTGAAACCAAGAGACAGAGACACAGAACATCTTTGAATCAGGCTCAGACTGAGGTTGCCAATACAACAATGTAACATTGTTTAAAATTTTAATACTTTCATTGAAAGCGACACTAAAGAGAATTGGGAAATGACTGAAACGTAGCAAAATATTACTAGCTGTGGAACTGTTTATTAGAGGTTTATGAAGGCTGCTAAAGTGATCCAGACTGTGAGACAAAATCTGTTTCTTTTCTTTGCACTGTAACTGATGTGGTTTAACATTTTAATTATTTCATCTTGCCTGCTTACATTCACTCATAACTGACAGACCTGACTGTGTTTTTACATTTTAGTTTTCTGGGAAAAAAAGACTGTATTTACATTACATTGCTAATGTTTATGGTTTAAACAACACTATCCCTTAGTCATCAGCCTTCATCAGAAAACACTTTCCACAAACTACACAGGAACCAAGATCAGCCTTAATAAGCTTAGAAATACATTAATTTATTTTAAAATTGGTGAACCAGTTTGCTGAGAGTATTTATGATGTTCAGTGCTTGTAACTGGATGCACACATGGCACAGGCTGTGGTAAATGGTACTTAAATTTGTAAAATATTTTAAGTTTGTCAGGAAGAATGTTAGAGAAGAATTAACATAAATGTGTGTATAGTTGATAATGCAAGTGAAAGTGATGTGGCCAACAATGGTAATGCAATTCAATTATAGCAAGCCTTCATACATTTGATAGATAAACTGTATTTTATCTTTATTGCTGAAATGTGTGTAAATAAGTCACCATGAAACTGCAGCATTCTGCCTTCTTGTAGTTGTGAATATATCATCTACATTTTATGACATTTTATGAGGTGCTGATTTCATTTTATTTCATAATTGTAATATTTGTAACTTAAAGGTTTTGTTTGTTTGTTTGTTTGGTTCTTTTTTTTTTTTTTCTTGCAAGACAAATATGCTGTGCCTTGCACTTTGAAAAACATATTTATACATTGTCCTTTCTGTGTTCCTTTGCATTGACAAAGGGAAAAGTCCCTTGAAGTGAAACCTACTAAACGCTATTTTCAGAATCAAGGACATGAATTTGAAAATCTTTGTATGTGATAAATATTATAAAAAACATGGCTTTTGTGTCTCTCTAAAATATGTTGTGTGTTATGAGAAACGACTAAGCTAATACTGAATTATAGTTGTTATGTTCTGTGACCCTACTGTAATGTGATGATCCTGTGTTTTTGCTGTCAGTGCTATATCTCTATTGTTCCATTGTCCTCTGTGCTGCTGATCTGACAGGTTGTTATTTGAATACTCCACCCTGCTTCCTGGATATCAAATAGCATTCTATTCACTGGCTCCTGCAGGAAAAAGCCCAGCAATAAAAGCAACCAAAGAAGCAAAGCAAGTGGAGACCTGGATGTGCTTCCTCCACACGAGGCTCCATGTCCCGGACAGTTGCTAGTGATTGGGAGAGATGAAGCTTTTTGAAACTTTGAATAAATTGAAACACTTCTTAAAGTGATTCACTGTTTCGAACAGATCGAAGCGCCACATGTTGGCGACCCCTGCTGGAAAAAACAGTGTAAATGCACCAGAGAGAAAACAGATTTCACAGTAACTGGTCTAATTTTCAGCAGTAACGAAAAAAAAAAAAAAAAGTATTTTAGAGCTTGTTGTTTTGTAGAACGTCATGGTTATATATGATATGAGAAGATTAAGGCCTGTAGAGAGTATGTGTTATTTTAATAAAAATATAATTATATTATTTTCAGAATGAGATTTTTTTTTTCTCAGTCAGTGGGGTAAAACGCCTCCATTGGGCAATAGGCAGTTATTGTAGTTATTCTGTTCTCAACAATTTCCCCCACTCTGCCCCTATATCGAACCACTGTTGTTGTAATTTTGGCCGTATCTGAAATACATTGATATTACCTGAGAAATTAAAGTAATTATGCTAGAAAATCGTGCGCTTTCAAGGACGTAAATTTAGACTAATACATGCATAGTAAGAACATATAAGGTGGCGAAGTTAAAACACATGTGCCCAGTTCAGTTGAATGATAAAGTTTATGGGGTTAAGTGTCAATATGACATGTCAATATGATATGTGTCAATCAGATGCGAGTGATTAAGGTTCTGTTGTATGTTTCTATGTGGAAAGCAGTTATCTACGCAATGGAAATATGGATATTATTTTTTTAAACATTTTCCTTTATTTAGTTAATATCATAAAACTAGCGAACTAAGCCAGTATTAGTATTGGTAACGTTGTAAATTTGACTCGTTCGTTTTTTTTTTTTTTTGTTTTTTTTTTCCTTTGTACTATATATCCCACAATTCTTAGTCAACTTCATTTAGGGTGAACTCCATATATGGTGCACTACATTACCCATAGTCCCCTGCTTAAGGTCTATAAATAGACCTCACTTCCTTCCTTTGTTCCTTTCTTGTGTTGGTGAGATGAGGGTGTTTGAATGGGCACCCAACCATGTCCTTTGAGTCCTTTCCTTTCGATGTGTTAAGTTTGTTTTTTTTAATTGTATAGTTTGAATTTGTTTATTTGTGTTTAGTCGTTTAATCATTATGTGGACTATGTGTAATAGAATGACCCCTTCAGAGGTCACTAATAACTAGGCGAAAGGGGCCATGGGGTGGCTTTTGTCAACAAGTACATTTTTATTCAGACACATCAAAATATTAAAACGTCACATCACTAATCTTTAATGCAAATACCCACATGAAAAGAAAATAAACATCAAAAGAAATAAATTAAAATAACACAAAAAGAAAACCAACCATTGATGGCCACAGGTTACCTAAAAAAAGTGAATACAGAAATGGCACAGGAGGGAGTGTGTTCTCACAGCAATCAAGCTCACAGCAATCACGCAACAAATCTACAAAAATAACCAAAAAATAAAGTGATCAACCCACCACACAAAAGCCCAACCACCTCACCACCGCCATCCACACAGTGAGGTCAACGCAGTGGCCACCGCTGGCGTAAGAAACCAAACCAAACCTACAAAAGAAAGAAATAAAAAAACTTAATTGACAGTGGGCAATGCAGGTGACAAACACAAGTCAGCATCAGATCACAATCACCATAAACCCAGTTTATTTGGGGCCTAACATCTCCTCTGTCACTCTGGGTCCCCAAATTCTCCTAACCAAATGATGAACAAACAGCATATTAAATCAAAAGTAAACGGCAACCGTGCATCCCTGAAAGGGAAAACACAGTCTATTACAACAAAGTATAAAAATATAAAAACACATCAATTAAACAAGATACACCCACTATAATTACTACACAATTTAAAAACATTAAAAATAATACTCCCTTTATAAAAATACAATACCTCTAACATTCACTATGTCGACTGGGATGATCAAACAACGAACAGTCAGGAAGTAATTCAGCACCAACACTAAAACAAAATAAAAAAAATAATATTAAAACGAACTCCTAAAAACTAAGTCATCAATATTACAACACTACCTCCTTGATTGGTAAATCATATGTTCAGTTCTTGATGAAGCTCCGGCAGTATTTAACGTAAATGCTTATCTGCTGCCATCCCTTTGAAGTGCTATATCTGCCGCGACATCAAGTCATACATAAACTACAATCAATAAAAATTGTAAATAAAAGAACACCTCTCCCAAACGAGTCTTCTTACCTGCCCCTCTTTACAAAGTTCAAACTCTGCCGCGATATCCCCAAGATTAAAAGCGGAAGTGCAAAAGAACAAACAACCTTCACTACCTCCTTATATAGCGTTGGGACTTGTAGTACTTAACCCATATCCCATTACATATGTACAATATTGATGTTTATTGATGAGTTGTTTGTATGATTTTGATTTCTTTTATATGTTGTTTGTGGTGACCTAAAAAACCATCCTGTTTATCCTGGGCATCCACTCCATCATGGTAGTCCTGCATTATGTTAATTCCTGCACTGCATCTGATGTCAATGGATAAAGATGTATTATTCTTCACTTAAGTGGCATTAAAGAGAGCAAAGGACTGTGTTCTTTCTGATGTTCTAATCAGACACACTATCAGGTTCTACAAGTTTTCACGAATTTTGGATATCTTAACAACATATATTCAACAAATGTATAAACCCAATATCCAGGGGATGAGGATGGATCCAGATCCAAGTCCCCCCACCTTACATATACCTAAATTTAGGGATGCACCGATACCGAACACCTGTACTCGTACTCGTACTCGTTAAAGTGCCCCGATACCAAACGCCGATACCACACAGCATGTGACAAGTGCTATTCAGGCAAAGAAACATCAACAACAGACAGCAGAATGGAGTCATTAGAGATTAAGAATGTCTACGAAGTATATGTATACAAGTAATATAATGTTAAACATTCAGTATTAACGCCTGTATAGCTGGTGCACGCAGAGTTGATGGAGCGCGCGGAGGTAAAGATGTGCAGGCTTGTTGAGTTAAGATCCCGCCTTGACATCACTGGAACTACAAGTTTGTAGTTCGGTCGGATATGTAAAAAACAAGTGAGTAAAGCAATGCACAAGTTATTTAACGATAGAGAGAGAGAGAGAGAGAGCGAGAGCGAGCGCGCACTTTTGATGCGTGATCTTTATTGATGTTCGCTCACTTAGCACACGCTTCATTTAGATCAAAACAAATTCGTAAATATAAAACAAAATTTATAGGGGTATTCACTCTAAAAGATTATGTTGAACCTTAAGCATACACGACTGTACGGCGAAAGTGAAACTAGCAGTCTGTGAAATGCGTTAGGCTGTACTGTACTTGAACGCGTTGCGCATGTTTTGCTTGCTTCAGGAGTGTTTCTGCATTTATTTGAGTCTCTTTAGATTATAGCCCAAATAGCAGCATGTTTCAGATGAAAAACGCTACTTATATTTCTGAAAATATCAGAGTTATGAGATTCATGACGAGTGGTTCCCTGCATTATTACAACAAAACGCGTGATCAAAGTATTGAGCCGCTGCAGCGGGGCAGTTTAAAGAATTAAACAGTGAAAGCAATAAAAAACATTTTGGGGATAATTAGGTGTAAAAATAAAAATAACTAAGGGATATATAGTTAAACCAAAAATTATCCAGACACCAGATATACACCACCTAATGTTTGATTTTTTTTTTTTTTTTTTTTACTAGTGGGTGCAAGACACAGTTTATGATAATGTGAAAAATGTTGTCTGATAAATGTGAGAAAGGATATCTGTATAAATTTTGATTTGACTGATTCTATTTAATAAAAGAAGTTAACCAACTAACATTATACATATTTTAGTTTCTGTACCCAATATTTTACAAATTTACTGGTTAAATAAAAAAAATATATATATGGTATCGGTACTCGGAATCGGCAAGTACCAAAAATAAAAGTATCGGTATCGGGCGAGTACTGGAAAAAGTGGTATCGGTGCATCCCTACCTAAATCTACCCGTTGCCACTCCCTGATTCATGAACCCAACCATCTCCACCCCCTAGATGTGGAACCAGCCGCGCCCCCTCTTGTGTTCTGCAGTGAGGGGCTACTGGGGAAACAACGGAGGAACAACAATTCAACTGAGTAAGTCATTGACGCTGGAACCGCTCAGATTGATTTAAACTCAATTCTCTTAAAAAAAAAAAAAAATTGCGATCAAAATTCATTGTGAAACCATTCACTGTTTCGAAGCGCTCCAGTCAGATCATGTATCGCGTAATGTAATTCCGACTGGGACATCAAGAAGCATATCATGAATCATTTGATTTTGGGTTGGTGAATCATTATTTTGTGTGGGCACAAACAAGGTCCTTTAATCTCTTAATAAATATTTCTTTTATTCACACCAATTCTTTAAAACTCTTCACAAACCCCCACATCACAGGTAGGGAAAACCAAATTAATCCAAAATAAACAAACCAATAAACTCAAAATAAAGAGACAAATTAAATCAAAACCATGGCAATCTGTCCCAAAACACAAAATACAAACATTACCATAATAAAATCACATACAAGCATATGCAGATCAATTTCCTTCAAGACTCCTTAAAAATTAACTTCAAATATATTTCATACCTGTTGACACAGCAATATTCCATTCTAACAACTCCGGTCATTGAGGTTCTCAGGAAATACACCACATCTACAATTATAAATATTTCAACCCATACACAATTTTCCCATCAAAATTAAATCACGTAAACCACATTGAAATCCTTTGAAAATAACTTCAAATACACGTCATACCTGTTAAGAGCAATATTCAAATTTTAGCCATTTTTTCATTTTGTGTGTAACCTGTGTCACGGCACAAGTGCAATACTCACTCTCATCCAGTGGCAGATGGAAATGAGGGAGCACTTTCTGCAGATTTGGACCAGCTAACAGAAGACTAAACTCACTCAACAGACAGGCTCAACAACAAGGAAGAAAGGAAACACAACAGCACTGGATAAGAAGTAAATTGTATTGAGAAGCAGCAACAAATTTCTTAAACAGTGTCACAACCAAACAAGCCAAAAAAATAAAAAATAAATAAATAAAAAAATAACAGTAAACTTTATCCTAAGGATTCAGATTTACACTGTTTTCTTGTGGTTTTGATCCCATTTACTCCTTTTGCTATTATTAGAGAGTGTATTTAATTATTTTTTCTTTGACCTACTTAGGTTCAACCTAATAAAAATGTACTTATATGTTTACTCTTTTCCTATTTATTTAATTTGTTGCTCAATCGGTTTGTTTATTGTAGAAAATAGTTTTGTATTTGATATGAATGAGATGTTCAATTAAGAATTATTTGAAATACCCTTTTCTTTGTTTGCGAACCACCACAGAATAGAAATAGATGGAGAAACTAAAATAAAATTCAACACAATATAAATGTCAGAAAATAGAAATCACAACAAACAGCTTAGAATAACAATTCCAATATAAATTGAAATTTCAGTCAGTTTCAGTCCCAGTTTAATATTGCTTTCTCGAGATCCTTCTTCTGGAAATGACTCAATTCCAAGCAAAAGAGCTCAGTTAAGAGAGAAAAATAATGTGTACAGTCCTTCCACCCCGTTTATTACTTGATCCTCAAAGCTCAGTCCTTATATGGGCATGGCTCGCCAGTTCCTGCACGCAATAAGGTCTTTCAACGTGGAACATGAACAGTTCAAGTTCAAAATCCTCCAAAGTCATCTAGCGTACAGAAGAAAGTCAGAAGCATCCAACAGGGGGTGATGAAAAAGGGAAAAGACTGAAGGAAAAAAAAAAAGAAAAAGAGAAAGAAAAGGGAAAAAAAAAAAAAAAAAAAAAACCTTGCAAAAGACAAGGCCAAAAATACAATTAGACACTTCTTTGTGAAATACACATCATTAAAACAACGGATTTGTAAATAAAGCAACTTTCAACATATTAAACTCCATCTTTATCGAACACTAACAGACTGAATCCGTGAAAGTGAACGAACAACATCTTGAAGTGATGCATTATCTGCCCGTATCACGTGCGTGTGACAATTAGCAATTACGTTAGCTCATAACTCAAAAACACGACGTAACAATAAAAATAACACTAAACTCTTCCAAAGTAGCTTTCAACCTTGAAACATTAGGTATTTAGCACATTAACATAATATACTTCCCATTTCGAACAGAAGAATAACTTGTTTAACATTCAACATGCATATAGCACTGTATCATTTACTGTTTGAACACAATTTACCCAACATTTACACAGAAAAATGTCAGTAAATGAATATTTATTTAGTTCACTTACCAAGAGAATTCGATTTTCACTTAGAAATACTTGCGAAAGGCTTTAAGATGTATTTTTCCACTTTTGTAGCATTCACGCTAACATGCACTCCTGATCTCTGATTGATGACGTTCAGTCCGCACTTCGATCTCGAAATCTCTAATGTTTCTCTGATACAACTGTTGTTTACACTTGTTTAATATTGTTTTTTTTTTTTTTTTTCTTTTTCAGGATCACCTAATCGTTCCATCAGGAGCAGATTCACAAGCCATGTTTTCCTCTGATGAAGGAACAATTTCTTCCCGTCTCTCTTGCCACCGCCCATTTTGGGTGAGGCTAACTTTCTATTCATCTAATTGGACCAATTATCTACTTGATCAACGGGATAAGTATTCTAAATGATTTTTTTTTCTTTATGCATTTTCTTGTTTTTGTTTCTTTTTCACAAAACACTCATAACTTCACAAATAATAATAAAAAATAAAAACTTTGTAAAAATTTGAGAATGCAATTATTACCTTTTTTTCCCTCTTTCAGTTTCAACAGGACTTATAGTAACCTGCAGGGTTGGGGTCAATTCAGGACTGAACTCAACAATTCCAATTCAAAGAAGGAAATGGAATTGGAATTGGAATTCAACAACAATTACAGGAAACAGAGTTGGAATTGAATTGGAATTACAGGAAGTGGAATTCAATTCAGGGAAATTCCACTGAATTCCGTTTATTGCTGTTTCTGAGCATTTATTTGGGATTGCATTTAGAGACATACATTTGAACTTTATTTATGATGCTTTACAAATACCAAGTAATGTATGAAATAGAGTTGATCAAATGCAAGTAAATAAAAATGAGAACTGTACATTATGAATTAATAATTGAATGACAGTGGTGATAAGTTTCTGGATGTACTATACATTCCATATATGATTACCACATATATATGTCTCACAAAAAAAATAAAAAAATTAGTCATGTTCATTCATGTATTTCATTCACTTTTTATTGCATCAAATTATCATCATTTCCTGAAATTTGGCATCGCTAAGATTGGCCTAAATATCTCAAGTGGAATTTAGTGGAATTTATTTGATTTCAATTCTGTTTCCTGACATTCCAGTTCATTCCAATTCCATTTCCTGTCAGCTGAATGCAATTCCAATTCCAATTCCATTCCAGTAAGTAAATTGGAATTTACCATTCATTCTCAATTCAATTCATGAATGGCCCCAACCCTGGTAACCTGGGTTACATGCGCCGTATAGAGAGAGAGTTGCGACAACTCCACTGACTCCAATGGACCAGTTTTGTTACAGCAATGGCGGATCGTGAAGGAACACAATAGTTCCCGGAAGTAAGTGCTAATACTATCAGTGTCATAGAGATGCAGCAGAAGAGCGGCTAATTAAATTACCTTATGCATTAAAGCAGATTATTATTAGGTTATTCCTCACTAAATTAGTAGGTTTAGAGTGTGTTATTCATTCTCTTAATGCAGTTTCATTCATCATCGTGTAATTGAGGCTTTTAAACGTGATTTTTGCTGACGGAAAGTTAAATATTTTCGCAAAGGATGCTGATGAACCTAAGTGAGAATGAAAAAGAGGCAGGCAATTTTCATTTGAGAATCATACTAGGCTAAATTACCAGAAATATATTAAATACCACTACTATATACAGTTAAAGTCAAAAGCATACATGCACCTTGCAGATACTGCAAAATGTTAATTAAAATAATTTATTTTACCAAAATAAATACTTTAAAGATTGTTTATTTAGTACTGACATGAATAAGATATTTCACATAAAAGATGTTGTTTACATATAGTCCATAAAAGAAAATAATAGTTTATAAAACATGTAAAACATTTATAAAAATTGACCAAGTTCAAAAGTTTACATACACTTGATTGTTAATACTATGTTAATATTGGTAAATTAATTAAAATTTTGCAGATTCTGGGAGATGTATGTAAACTTTTGACTTCAACTTTAATAAACATAATCACAGTAGACCTTAACTGTAAATCTGCTTTGAAAGACTGTGTATAATAAAAAGCGCTACACAAATAAATGTGAATAAAATAAAATGCATCTTTTTTTTCTCCTCTCTGTGTCAGTAGGAAAACCATACATTCATTCTGCTTTCTGTGAATGACTCTGGAGCATTCCCATGTAGCACAGGAAACTCAAGGACAACATGTTTTTCTGTAAATAAGTGTATAACAAAAAGTCAACATGCATAAAATATATGATTAAATGTGTAAAAACAATGTTTTAAGTTGAATATACTATGAAAATATTTATATATTAATAATTATGGGGTTAACAAGAATCAAACACATTAAACAAGATGAATTACCCTTAATTTAATTTTATAATTCACTTGTTTGATATTAAGACAACATACCAACAAGACAATACCGTTTCAAAACAGCAAATGCAGTCTTTAACCAAAGTTACTTTAGCCTAAAATACATTAACAAGGCAAGTAGTAATAGTTGACCACATTTATTCTCAAATATTAGTGTATTTTATATTTTAAATAAAACGCTGATATAACTACATATACATACTACATATACATGTCGATGTATTTTATAAATGATGTAAATACATTCTTTTTTGTATACTAATTAACCAAAATCGCAGTTCTGCCTCTCCAACACCATGTATTCCAATTGCCCGCTATTAACTTTCTGGAACTATTTGAAGTCTACACGAATCACGTGACGATCGAGCGTTTTGAACTTCCACTGTCACAACTCTCTCTCTCTACGGCTCTGGTCTCCACTACTGATACGGCTAACGTTACATTCGTTTTCCTGGTCAACCTTATCTAACGTTTTTGGACAACAACTTCCTATTGACTGCTGATTGTGATATTCCTTTTGAGTTCAGTACAGGAGTATCCAAAGCGTGACATGCAGTTGTTAAATATAATTTATCCTGCTTGATATTCCACACTTGTTCATGGCTGCATGTGTTTAAGCAAGCATTTCCTTGTCTGTTATGCTGCCTTCAGCTAGGTGGTTCATGTTCAAGAGTAAAATAATTGTAATGTTATACATCATCAGGCAGTTTCACTTCTGCAAATCATCCCTAAAGTTTCCATAGGGGCTACAGATTACTAGTTTCACTTTTAACTTGATGTTAGGCCTATGATTTATTGTTGATTTATTATGATTTATGTTGAAACAAATAAACAAGATGATATTGAATGGTAGTTAAATTACACTCAAATTGCTAAAATCATTGGAAATCACACTAAGGTCTGTACAGATAAACAGGTGTATATACACTTGTTTTTTCTCAACAATGGTAAGATTTTTATTTGTTAAGGATTATTTAAATATAGAATTAGGGTTCATGATGGGATTATGGTTAGGTTGACAACAATATTTTGCAGAAAAGCAGTGGAAGGCGGTCTAGTGCTGTCAAACAATTATGACGATTAATTGCATAAAATAAAAGGGTGTACTGTGTATATTTATTATGTATATATGTATAAATATACGCATATGCATATTTATATTTAAGAAAATATATATATTAAAAATGTTTATATATAATTTAAATTATACAAATATAAATATATATTGGAAACGTACATATTTTCAAAATATCTATATATATATATATCTATATATACATAATAAATATGCACTATACACTATAAATATTATGTCAACAAAAACCTTTATTTTTGATGTGATTAATCGCTTGACCACTTCTCTGAAGTTTTTTTATGGGTAATATTCATATTTGTAATATTAATTATGAGTCTATGAAAATGGTTGGTTATATGAATGCATAGATATATGCATAATGGAAGGAGGTTAAAATATGAATCAGGATGTTTTGATCATCTGTGAGACTTGTGTATGTTTGTCTGATGAGTGATTATGTCTGTCCATGATGATTTTCTGCTGTTTGTTTGCATTTGTTACATTATGAATTTAGACAAATATTGGCTTACATTTTTTCTTCAGGTATTTCTGGTGCTGGTTCAGATGAAGTGTCAGTGTCAGTGATGGAGGGAGATTGAGTCACTCTGATTTGTGCTAAAACAAATGAACAAGATGATAGGCAACATGATATTAAATGGTGTTTTAATTACTCTCATCTTGCTGAAATAATTGGAAATCAAACTAAGATCTATACAGATAAACAGGATAAAGAGAGATTTAGAAACAGACTGAAGGTGAATCAGACTGGATCTCTGACCATCACAAACACCACAACCACATACTCTGGACTTTATGAACTACAGATCAACAGCAGCAACAAAATCTTCAATGTTACTGTCAATGGTGAGTCATTAATGAATATTTAAATGTATATATATGTGTTTATTGTTTCTTTTTACAATGATTTTTAGAATTATTTCCATTGCCTTTACAAACTTGCTGCTTAAGTGCAATTTGTAGAATTATCTCACTTTACATAATTTGATATAAAAATGAACCACTTCCATCTTCAAGATGGTAGTTTGGCAGTTGTTTTACAACAAACTGCAGTTGAGCTCAAATGAATATGACAGTGTCTAATCTTACCATCTCTGATCAGCAGATCATGAGGATTTGATATAAAATATAGATGTAAAATGTGTTTGAGCACAAACCAAAATGTTTCTTTCTGGATCAAAAGTCAAGAAAGGGTTTGTGCAATCGCATTCATGTTGACAGATCTTTCATGTTGTGAAGTGCTTTTGTTTTCCCATAAAAGATCCTCCAGCAGCTGTTGGTTTGTGTTTCAGGTGTTACTGCTGCTGAACAAGATGAAATAAAGAGAAAGTCAGTGAAAGAGGGAGAATCTGTCACTTTAGATTCTGGTGTAATTAAAAACCCAAATGATACGATGAGATGGTATTTTAATGACATTCTCATCGCTGAAATCACTGGAGATCAGAGTAAAATTTGTAAAGATGTTCAGTGTGATGGGAAATTCAGAGACAGACTGCAGCTGAACAATCAGACTGGATCTCTGACCATCACAAAAATCAAAACCACAGACTCCGGAGAATATAAATTATACATCATCAGCAGCAGATTCAGCGTCGTTAGGAGTTTCGGTATCACTGTTACTATTGACGGTGAGTTTAATTTTCATTCACTGCATGTTCCTTTGAGGATTTAAAAACACTTGGTCACTCTTTAGTAATAACTGTCTATGACTGTCTGTCATATTCTGTTCCAGTTTCAGGTTTGTCTACAGGTGCTATAATAGGAATATGTTTTGGCATTGTTGCTCTGGATGGTCTGATTGGTGGATGTTGTATGTTGCTCCAGTAACATGTGAATAGCCATCTTTTTATCCTTTATTTATAACACCAGAAGTAGATATTTATTGGTGAGGCAGTTTTAAAACAATCAAAAACACAAATAACTTTCAAATAACAATTTACATGCAATGCAACTTCTGTCAGAGAGCAATATAACATTTTAAGAATTTTATATGTGGTATTGAAATAATTAATACTTTCATTTTTTGTATTAATAACATATAAGAGATTTTACAGCAAACACTGTATTTAAAAAAAAAAAAATGAAAAGCTGTGTATGAACAATAGTAAAAACGTAACTCTAAGTCTCTCCTTAATATTTTTGTTTCTGTAACTGAAACATCAATTATCTTTACCATTTTTGAATCTGTGTTTTTTTTTTTTTTTTTTTTTTTTTTTTTTTTTTTTTCAGGATAATGTCAAGGCACTAGCCACCTGATCCAAATATCATTGCTTTGACTTGAGGAGGAGGAACCAGCTATTTATCTTGTTATTTTGAAAGTAATTGTATCCTGATTTAAGAATGTTTCTGCATTAGCTATATCATGGCTTTCAATGTCGATCTTAACCAGAACCAAAATCAACCTTAATGATCTTAAAAATTCAATGATTTATTTTGAACTCTCTTCACTGAGAGTAGTTATCACGTTCAGTGCCCTTAAATGGATGTATTAACAATAAAGGCTGTGTTAAATGTTGTTACTCTGACTGTCCTTGTTTGGATCGCCGTTTTATTCTTTTATTCTTAAAGGGGTCATCGGATACAAAGTTCACTTTTTCATGTTGTTTGAACATTAATGTGTGTTGGCAGTGCATGTACAAATCTACCATATAATGATAAAAATCCATGCAGTGGTTTTTAATTAATCTGTAAAAATAATATACCCTTTTTCAAATCGAGCCATTCTCAGATGCCTGACGGTGTGGCGTCACATCGACAGAGGCCGCTCCCATGAAAGTTGATTGACATGAGCGATTTACCTCAGATCAGCTGTCACAGTCTGTCTTCTTTGTTTCGATGCCAGAGCAGGGATGTAAGTTAGATAAGAATATCTCCGATTGAGCGATTGAGGTGTTGTGTTGCTGGATGTAATAATGAACATAGTGGTCGTCATTTACTCCCGACATCTGAGCCGCTGAAGATGCAGTGGATTATGTTTGTTTGTGAAGAGAATGTGCCTCCTGATCTACATATATCTACATGGATCACGAATCATTCGTGATCCAGCTTCACTTACAGCAGAAGTGAGTATAAGGGTTTTTTATGAATCTTTGTCAGCGCCTTTCCTAATAAAGTGCTAGTTAGCAAGTTTAGCAGCTAAATGCAGCTAATGTAAACAGGCGCCTCTTTTTTTTTTTTTTCGTTTATTTATTTATATTTTTTTAATAAACAGGCGCCTCTTATCACAGAGAGAAGAGAGGGGCGGGGCGAGCAGAGCTCATTTGGATTCAAAGCAGCCTGGACCAGAATGAGATGATTTTTGCACAGCTGATTTTGGCAAGGTAAAAAGGGTGTTGTTTTACAAAACCATTGAGACTTTTTAACCATATATTAACCATATATACCGTATATTATAGACTTTTCATTATGACCCTAAAGAATCATATCAACTAATATATAACTAATGTATATATAAAAACTTCACAGCACCTTTTTTGTAGTCTGAAATATTAATGGTGTCCACTAGAGGGAGACACGTGATAACAAATCCTTTTAGACCTCATTCTGTAGTTTAAAGGAGAATCCACTTCCAAAACAAAGATTCACATATAATGTACTCACCACCTTGCCATCCAAAATGTTCATGTCTTTCTTTCTTCAGTCGTAAAGATATTATGTTTTTTGAGGAAAACATTTCAGCATTTTTCTTCATATAATGGACTGATATGGTGCCCCGATTTTGAACTTCCAAAATGCAGTTAAAATGCAGCTTCAAACGATCCCAAATGCGGTTGTAAATGATCCCATCTGAGAAAGAAGGATCTTATCTATCGAAACGATCAGTTATTTTCATTAAAAAATACAGTTGAAATACTTAAGGGTTTGACAGTTATGTTGAAAAACTCCAATCGTACATGAGAAACATGAGAAAAAAAAAAAAAAAAAAACAGTCCAAGAAGAATAAGACAAGACGAGCGTTTGGCATTAAAAAGTATGATTTGCGGAGCTCATCAAGTGATCTAGAACCACCAACGGAAATGGTCGAGTGCACACGGAAAAACACGACATTCTCTTCACTCTCATAAAAAAAAAACGCGCTCTTTCTCTCGCTTGCATGTGCACGCTCAGAAACAGATCAGCGCATATAACAACGGATGTAATACGTATTTGCATAGCACAGCAGTAGAAAATGTATCAGTCTCACACGTGTCCCGCATTGTCACTCAAAATCACATCTACGTCCCACAACAGCCCTGTTGTCAGGTGGTCACCCTAGGCACCACAACAGTTCATTATAGGATAAAAATGCTTTAAAGATTTCCTCAAAAAACATAATTTCTTCAAGACTGAAGAAAGAAAGACATGAACATCTTGGATAACAAGAGGGTGAGTACATTATATGTGAATCTTTGTTTTGGAAGTGGACTTCTCCTTTAAAGTTTGCTCTCTCTACCAATAAAAAAGCACCAGGGTACAGTATTATTGTTCCAGACGTGATGCTTTATTTTGAACACCAGATGGAGCTTTAAGCAGCGGTTACACATTTTATTATAAAAAAGAAAATTTCGGTTAGATTTAACTACATCATTGTGTGGTAAAAAAATAAAATAAAAATAAATAAATAAATAAAATAAATAAATAATATTAAATATATATATATATTTAATATTATTTATATATTTTATATATATATATATATATATATATATATATATATATATATATTTTTATATATATTTATATATATATATATATATACATATATTTATTTAAACATATATATATATATATATATATATATATATATATATGTTTGCTACCATTGTTCAGATGTGTGGTCTGGTTGCTGATGGGATTGTTGATCACACAGCTGTAGGTGTTTTTATCCTGATATTCCACCTCCAGAGGTAGAGAGAGACTGATGCTGAGATCAGACACACTGATGCTGGACAATAAACTGTTTCCTTTGTACCAGGAGAGAGTCACATGACTCACATTCACCACTGAACACAACAATGAACAATTCTGCTGTGATGATGATGATGATGATGATGATGATGATGATGATGATGATGAACAGTTTGAAGAGTAACTGTTGATGACAGGAACAGGCAGATGGACTGGAAAGCATAAGAGAATAAAAATAAATATAGAAAAGGTATACTAATAAAAAAAATGCTTGGTTTAATATGCTGAGTAAATGAGTGAGTTTGTCATCTCACATACTGAAAACTTAAATCAATGTAAAATCTAAACAGTTGTAGTGAAATAAAACAAGAATATGTGAACATTTAAATAAATGATCTCTACTCACCATTGACAGAAACACTGAATGTTTTTGATGACCGTGTAGCTCCACTTATCTCCAGTTTATAATCTCCAGCATGTTCAGTTGTGATGTTTGTGATGGTCAGAGATCCAGTTTGATTGTTCAGCTTCAGTCTGTCTCTGAATCTCCCATCAGGACCAACAGATGTGGAGATTCCAAGATCTCTCCTAATTTCAGCTATCAGAGACATTTCCACTCCAAATTTCCACAGTATGTCTTCATCTTCATGTATTTCAGTAAGATCAGTGTGTAGAGTGACAGAATCTCCCTCCGTCACTGACACTGACTCACCAAACACACCTGATGAACAAACACATTTTACATAGATTAATGCTTCTGTTGTTTTCCAAAGTCTGAAATCAGCTGTAGATTCTCTAATTTACATGTGCATATATTAATTATTCAGCAGCAGAATCACACACACATACACACACAAAAAGGCCAAAATTTAGAGTGAGTTTCACCACCTAACTTTAAACACAGATGAACAAATCTGAAATTATAATTCATACCTGTAAATCTTTCATCAACATTAATATTGTCCATATTCTGGATTCACCATTATAATTAAATAAAAATCAAAAAAGTTATTATGCCATTTCCTTTCTTTCTCTCTAATGTAAGCAGCTCTTGCAGATAAAAGGACAAAAAATGTGTAAAAAGTCTTTTCTTGAAACTGTTAATCGCTACCATTACAGAGAGACTGTTAGAATCAAATAAACAGAGAAAACATTGAAGCAGCACATACGGATTGCCTGGAAATGTATTCGTAGTGTCAAATAATGTAGAAACACGGCATAAAAAAGATATATAATTAGCGCCAAATTAAGAAGACATTGGGTCCTACAGCTATAACAATCATTAGGGCTGCCTTCATAGTAATGCCAGTGTCTTCTACAACATGAATCATTGTTATTATTATTGTTACACAATTATTTCACAAGTGTCAATTAAAGAACAAACAAACAAGCACAGGTTCCATGTTAATATTAAACATTAAAAATAATATTTTACTTTATATTTATTCATGTCACTTCATTACTTTAAAGAGTGTAGGCTTTTCTGAGCCTAATGCAGATAATAAAAATTGGCATCTACATTCGCTGCAGATTTATGTTATTTTTACGTGATTTAATTTTATTTATTTCCTGGAGATTTCAGTGTAACATTCTGAACAGAGACCTGAATTCAAAGTTAGTAAAATTTATATATATGTATATATAATCAAATCGGTATATATATATTAAATCATAAAAATGTTGTTATACCTTACCAATCTGGCTCCACCAGCACAAACAGAGCAAAACAAAAATGTGAAACATTTTCTTCAGTTGTTTAGTATTTAATAAGACTATACACTAAATTCACTCATTCACTTTATATGAATCCTCCCACACCAGAATTTGACCCTCCTAGTTCACAAACAACATTTGCATATGATATAATGTTATACATCTGGCCCTTATTCAGCTGTTCTTAATAGGTGAAATAATCTTTGTTTGTTTGTTTGTTTGTTTGTTTATTTATTTATTTATTTTTATCATTTAACATACTTTTTAGCTGCCTGACTGAGTCTAGTGTTAAACATTGTTAGTGTTAACACAAAGAATATCGTGTTAATTGTTTCTAATCTGTATTTTATTGTGAAATGGAGCAAAACTCCATAAGTGATTTTAAAACTGCTGTGTATTTATGCAGTTATTCATGTTAGAGAATGGAAAGACCAAAGTACAAAGCAAAAACCATCTGCCATCTCACAGTACCAAATTTATCTTCTGAGTCAAACTGAAAACTGTTGTGTTTTTTTTTTTTTTTTTTCTTAAGGAAACTGTTTGATCTGTCGGTGGACAAACATCTTGTAGGTGAGTGTGTGTATTCACTGATGTTTAGTTTGTAGGTGAAAAGTGTCTTCCTGTTCTGCTACAATGGACCGCTTTGTAAGACACTTTAATTTATGAAAAAAAAAACAAAACAAAAAAAAACAAACACTTTTCACAGGCAGAGAGGGAGACGATAAAAAAAAAAAAGATCATATTTAGATCAGCTTTAGGAGTTTCAGTGTTTCTGTCATTGGTGAATATCACTTCATACACACATCATTCACTGCATTTTCCTTTGAGGAATGTTAAAATACAGTTGAATATTTTTAAAATCAATCCAATAAATTAAACCGTGAGTTTTGTCTCAAAACATAATAATTTTCACATTATGTCACATAAATTTTACAATCACCTATTGCTTTGTGCTGTGGTGCAGTTTTAGTTGCTGATATTCAAAACCCATCTGTTTATAGCACACCCTGTTGGGTAAAAGTAGCACTGTTATTACAGAGGACATTTTCGGCTTTATACACAAAAGCGATGATTTCCTTTATCACGTGTTTGATAATGTGCATGGCTGTGCATGGCTGTGCATTCCATGTTCAATTTTCTGTGCGTTTAAATAAATCCAACAAAGTGATACAAAAAGGTGAAACAACAACAGAGACAAAACATCTTGGCAAAAAAAAAGTAAACAAGTGTGAATCAGGTCCAGTATCAACTATATCATTTTTCAGTATAGATATGGTATTTGATAACCGTTTTTTTATGACATCTGCAAACACAGACTTTGATTTTTGCAAATAAAAAAATAGTCGAAATCAGGAGATGCAAAAAAAGAAAGAAAAAAAAAAGGCTCCAAATTCACTCAGAGTGGATATTCAGACCAACATTTATTAAACCTAAAGGTTTCTATAAAATTATTTAATTTATATTAATTTATATATAATTCCAGGCCTGAAACAAAGTGGTACTGAAAATGATCTAAGTAACAGGAAATGCCTTCCATACTTTTTCCTTTCAAAAAAAAAAAGTTGAAAGTAGTGAGTCACAGGAGCATTTAATTACCATGTTTTGCCTTCAAATAGCAGCACTGTTTTATTATACTGAATAAATTAACACTGTTAGCAGTATTTTATTCCTTGAAACAGTAAACAAAAAACACTGGACATCTGTATGATAAATATTACAACAGTGAATCTCATTACATCAGTGACAACATCAAGAGTACCACAGTCTTCTAACTTTTGCTGAAAAAAAAAAAAAAAAAAAAAAAAAAGATGTTCCATAAAGTTGCAGGATTTTTCCAAATGAGAAAGATTATATTAAAATGAAAGTTAGATTATCTTCTTATGCTGACAGAGACATACTCTACTACTTGATCCTCCTCTTCAGCTTTCTGTAATAAATAAATAAAAGAAATTAGCTGAAATAAATGTATACATTTTATGTTTAATAACAATACTAATATATATATATATATATATATATATATATATATATATATATATATATATATATATATACACATATACATACATACATATATATATATATATACACACACATACATACATACATATATATATATATATATATATATACAGGTCCTTTTCAAAAAATTAGCATATTGTGATAAAGTTCATTATTTTCTGTAATGTACTGATAAACATTAGACTTTCATATATTTTAGATTAATTACACACAACTGAAGTAGTTTCAAGCCTTTTGTTGTTTTAATATTGATGATTTTGGCATACAGCTCATGAAAACCCAAAATTCCTATCTCAAAAAATTAGCATATTTCATCCGACCAATAAAAGAAAAGTGTTTTTAATATAAAAAAAGTCAACCTTCAAATAATTATGTTCAGTTATGCACTCAATACTTGGTCGGGAATCCTTTTGCAGAAATGACTGCTTCAATGCGGCGTGGCATGGAGGCAATCAGCCTGTGGCACTGCTTCGATAGCGGCCTTAAGCTCATCCAGAGTGTTGGGTCTTGCGTTTCTCAACTTTCTCTTCACAATATCCCACAGATTCTCTATGGGGTTCAGGTCAGGAGAGTTGGCAGGCCAATTGAGCACAGTAATACCATGGTCAGTAAACCATTTACCAGTGGTTTTGGCACTGTGAGCAGGTGCCAGGTCGTGCTGAAAAATGAAATCTTCATCTCCATAAAGCTTTTCAGCAGATGGAAGCATGAAGTGCTCCAAAATCTCCTGACAGCTAGCTGCATTGACCGCAGCTGACATGGCACCCAAGACCATCACTGACTGTGGGTACTTGACACTGGACTTCAGGCATTTTGGCATTTCCCTCTCCCCAGTCTTCCTCCAGACTCTGGCACCTTGATTTCCGAATGACATGCAAAATTTGCTTTCATCCGAAAAAAGTCCAGTGCTGCTTCTCTGTAGCCCAGGTCAGGTGCTTCTGCCGCTGTTTCTGGTTCAAAAGTGGCTTGACCTGGGGAATGCGGCCCCTGTAGCCCATTTCCTGCACACGCCTGTACACGGTGGCTCTGGATATTTCTACTCCAGACTCAGTCCACTGCTTCCGCAGGTCCCCCAAGGTCTGGAATCGGTCCTTCTCCACAATCTTCCTCAGGGTCCGGTCACCTCTTCTCGTTGTGCAGCGTTTTCTGCCACACTTTTTCCTTCCCACAGACTTCCCACTGAGGTGCCTTGATACAGCACTCTGGGAACAGCCTATTCGTTCAGAAATTTCTTTCTGTGTCTTACCCTCTTGCATCTTGAGGGTGTCAGTGATGGCCTTCTGGACAGCAGTCAGGTCGGCAGTCTTACCCATGATTGCGGTTTTGAGTAATGAACCAGGCTGGGAGTTTTTAAAAGCCTCAGGAATCTTTTGCAGGTGTTTAGAGTTAATTAGTTGATTCAGATGATTAGGTTAACAGCTCCTTTAGAGAACCTTTTCATGATATGCTAATTTTTTGAGATAGGAATTTTGGGTTTTCATGAGCTGTATGCCAAAATCATCAATATTAAAACAATAAAAGGCTTGAAACTACTTCAGTTGTGTGTAATGAATCTAAAATATATGAAAGTCTAATGTTTATCAGTACATTACAGAAAATAATGAACTTTATCACAATATGCTAATTTTTTGAAAAGGACCTGTATATATATATATATATATATATATACCTTCTTATGCTGACAGAGAAATTTTATTGTCCTCTTCAAATTTATGTAAAAAAATCTAATAAAATAAAAATAAAATAAATAATAAAATTAAAAAAAAAAAAAAAATCAACCAATAGTTTTTGTAGGGAAAAAACAATAGTTGATTATTAAAGTTTGAGATTATTATTAAACTGCACAGGCCTAAATATGGTAAGTTATAACTTTGAGATGAATAGGAAAATTGACAATTTTGTTAATGCCTAAATAACAACAGTTATATAACCAATATTGTATTAATATTAGCGTAAAATCAGGAATTGAAAAAATGAATTTGTGCCAAAATACAGCAGTTTGTTTAGATTGAGTTCCTCTGCTGTTTAACAGTTAGTGAGCCTATTATTACTTTTGCACAATTATATGGTTAGCTGTTTTTATTAAAACACTTTTAGAGCTTTTTATTCATTTGTTATAATATTATAATATCTTACAGTCTTTTACTGTTTTTATTTATTTATTTATTTATTTTTTTTTTTTTGGGTTGCATTACAAATGTTTTTCCAGTACAAACTAATCACTTGATCATTATACAGACAAAAAAAAAAAAAAGAAAAAAAAAGAAACCACACACACACACAACATAAAATAGAAATAAATGATCTTACCGATGTATGTGTGTTTCTTTTGTAGAACATTGGATGATGTAACATAACAGCAAAAGTGATCTTGTCTTCACAAATCTGAACTGTTTGAACAACAGGTATAGATTAAAACTACAAAACTCAACTGATCTTTGTTAATGGACACAATTAAATAAAAATACTTAACACTTAAAAAACAGCTTTAACCATATTGATATAACATTATATATTTTTCACACACTCGCACAAAATGTTTCTACTAGCAGAGCAAAACTAATACAGACAGAATCAGCTTTTGTGTGTGAGACGAGTAAAGAGCTGCTCAGTGTAGATCACTGCAAAAATCAATAACCACACATATTAATCGGGAACTAAATGGTGTTATACATGATATTAAATTATAATTATGGATGTCAACTGATTAAAAAATTCAGAATATTATAATTATGTGTTATAATAATAGCAGTATGAAACACTTGCCTTTTTGATTGATTTTTCTACATTTCCAGCAGATGCAGAAGATCCCAAATCCAGTGAGAACCAGCAGAGATCCAGCAGCAGAGATCAACACTCTTAGATATTCTGGGTCTGTAATAATAATCATTATGTGAATCTGTGAATCTGTCAGTCTGATCTACAATATAAGACAGAGATCAGGTCAGTAAATAAACAAATGTATCAGTGCTGACATACCTGCACATGTCTGACAGAGTTTGCTGATGTCCAGATGTTGAGTCTGGTTAGTAAATGAATTGTTCAGTACACAGTTGTAGGTGTTTTCATCCTGATATTCCACCTTCAGAGGTAGAGAGAGACTGATGCTGAGATCAGACACACTGATGCTGGACAATAAACTGTTTCCTTTGTACCAGGAGAGACTCACATCACTCACATTCACCACTGAACACAACAATGAACAATTCTGCTGTAATGATGATGATGATGATGATGATGATGATGATGAAGAGCATTGTGAAGAGTTACTGCTGATGACAGGAACAGGCAGACGAGCTGAAAACATGAGAGAATAAACAGAAATCTGGGTAAATCTAAACAAATCTTACTTTGATTTCAGTGTGTTGAGTGAGTGTTTCTACAATTTGTCATCTGAAACTCTAAAATTATGAAATATTTTAATATATAAATATAAAGCAAGAATATGTTAAATGCAACAGAAATGATCTCTACTCACCATAAACAGAAACACTGAATGTTTTTGATGTCAATTTTGCTCCACTTATCTGTAGTTGATAGAGTCCAGCATGTTCAGTTGTGATGTTTGTGATGGTCAGAGATCCAGTTTGATTGTCCAGCTTCAGTCTGTCTTTGAATCTCCCATCAGGACCATCAGATGTGGAGAAGATTTGTATCTCTCTGTTGATTTTAGCTATCAGAAGCGGTTTGGCTCCAGATGTCCATATTATGTCTTTGTTTTCACATATTTCATTAAGATCAGTGTTTAGAGTGACTGAATCTCCCTCCATCACTGACACTGATTCACCAAATGCACCTGATGAACAAACAGATTTGACACAGAATAATGGCTCTGTTGGCTTATAAAGTCTGAAATTAGCTGTAGATTTGATTGTTTACAAGTAAACTTAAGAACATCCAGAACAGCAGCAGAAATGCAAAACAATAAACTGAGATATCTAAACAGTCAGATGTGTGAGAGCCGAACATTTAGGATGATTTACACCACAGATTAAAAAAAAAAAACTTTAAAACTTTAAAACTTTCATCTACATTAATATTGTCCATCATGATGGATTTGCCATTTTTATTTAAAAACTATAATGCTAATATTCCATTATTATTAATTATTAATTATTATTATTATTATTATTATTATTATTATTATTATTATTATTATACTTTTAGAAATGTCTATTTTAAACAAGCACATAACCCAATATATAGGAATACAATGGAAATTCTTAATAAATATTCCAGGCTATTTAATACATTAAATAAATACATACATAAATGCATTACCCCAGATACTGTATATAATACAACAACATTTGCAGTCATGCGACTTCCTTAAGGTTTTACTTTAAAGTAATAGAGCAACAGGCTTAAATTTAATCAATCTTAATGTAAAGTAAATCCAGGATCAAAATAATGTTTTACATGTAAGTCTTCTTATTTTTAAACAAAGTTTGGTGCAACAGAATGATTAGTTACATGATGATTTAATCTAGATTTAAGATCAATCCTTATCATGTAAGCAATGGACAATTTTGACTTTTCTGAGCCTCCATGCAGAACAGATACATCTTTATTGTCTGTGGATATTTACATTATTTTCCATGACTTTTAACATGTTATATCCAGACCTGGAAATGTCAATGAGACCTGAATTTAAAGTGTGTAAATTTCACATTCATATTCATTTCATACATTACAGCAGACGAAAATAATAATCTAAATAAAACACTGTCAGAGAAAAAGAAAAAAAAAAAAAAAAAAAAGAAGGGTACAAAACCTTATTTATCCTTAAGAGTTCTTATTAGTATCTTGAAGGTACAAATTAGAACCTAAATGGTAAATTGTATGTATAGCAACCATTTTATTACTCTGGAAAATAAATAAATAAATAAATAAATAATGATAATAAAATGTATATTAATCCATAATGTTTTTTAACTTACCAGTCAGACTCCACCCGTACAAACAGAGCAAAACAAAAATGTGAAACATTTTCTTCGGAAGTTCTGTGTCTGATCTAAGAAGATGGTCCACTAAAATATTCAAGCTATATGTGAATCCTCCCACAACAGAGTTTGACCCTCCTTATTACACACTGCATTTGCATGCAATATAATGTTATATTTAATATGGCCCGTATTAAGACTTTAACTGTTCCTAATGGGTGAAATATTCTTTAATTTTATCATTTACAGGTTTTACTGACAATCATCTTCTGAGTCAAACTGAAAGCTGCTGTGGGTTTTTTTTTTTTTTTTTTTTTTGTGAAATGTGGTTTGATCTGTCGGTGGAAAATCATCGTGTAGATGAGCGTGTGTTTCACTGCATGTATATTCAGTTTGTAGGTGAAGAGTGTCTTCCTGTTCTGCTACTATGAACAGCTTCTTACGTCTCTATGAAAAACAAAATTGAAACTGTTTGACAGAGCAAAACAGCTTTGGAGCTTCAGTTCTGTCCTTGTCACTTTGGAGAAAGATAAAATACAGTTAGATATTTTATTCTAACCAATCCAATAAATGAAGACGTGAGCTATGACTTAAAACATAATCAATAATTGTAACATTGTCACGTGAACCACAATCACCTGTTGCTTACTGCTGTGACGGTGTTTTTAGCATTTGATATTCAAAACCCACCAGATGGCGCCACTAGATACCGTGAATTAAAGTGATGACAACAGAAATGTGTAAATATATAGTCAAAGATTTGGTCAAATCGATTATTAGTCAATCTGTGTTAAATTGATTGTTTTTATTATTATTAAACATTATTATAAACGGGCAAAAGGACGCAGTGATCAGGTAGATTTTTTTATTTAGTTCATCATATTCCCACTGAGCAAAAGTACGTCCAAACGACGTCATTTCAACGTCTTTGTCGGACGTTGAAATGACGTCCCCTGAAGAGCCAGAATGAAAGTTTTTACAACGTCTTTTCATGACGTCTTCTGGACGTCCAATAGTGACGTTCACAGGACGTCTCTAGAAGGTTAAAATTTAGTTCAGATCTGGTCATTATGGACGTATTTTCAACGTCTTAGAAGGTCAACTGCAGTCTCATTTAGATGTCATTTATACTGTTTCTGGACATAATATATACACTCTTAGGCTGCATTCAAGTAAAAATCATGTTTATTTTATTATAATTTTTTATTTGTACTTGTAAATAAACTTACAGACACAGTGTACAAAAACCATGAAAACATTTAAATTTTAACTTAAAATAAATATTAATTGTAATGAATGAGTAAAAGTACGTCCAAACGACGTCATTTCAACGTCTTTGTCGGACGTTGAAATGACGTCCCCTGAAGAGCCAGAATGAAAGTTTTTACAACGTCTTTTTATGACGTCTTCTGGACGTCCAATATTGACATTCACAGGACACCTCTAGGAGGTTAAAATTTAGTTCAGATCTGGTCACTGTGGACGTATTTTCAGTGGATAACAACTGTAACAAATAACATACAAAACATACATTATGTTCACCTGTTGGAGCTGAACTGAGGGGGAAAAAACGTCTAATTCTGACACAAGAGAAGTTTAAAACCTTCTGTACATACTAAAAAAATAGTTTAGCAGTTTCAGTATCATATTAAATAAGTTTGTGATAGGCTTAATTTAAAATAAATATTGCTTGTAATGAAT
>NC_066890.1:63700288-63784171 GCF_022985175.1 Labeo rohita | reverse complement strand
AAGGTGTTTTTTCATCATCAATCCTGAAAAGGGCACAAAGGTAGTGGAAGAAAAGAGCAAAAAACGACTCCCAGTGAACCCAAGAGTCTTCACCTTAATCTCTGACCTTTCTGATTACGAGTGGTGAAAGACATTGTAAATGGCCTGCAAAGGTGCCCTGCAACTTGTGTTGTTCCTTGTTCTGTTTTAGTAGTTATTATTGTAAATGTTTGACTTAAACTTTACCTATCTTCTCAAGCTCAGTTTAAAGTGGAAGTTAGATAGCGGAAATATTTTAAATTCTGAATCTAAATTTTAAATGCATAGCCTTGACTGACTGATTCTTGTCTGATTTTAAGACTGATCTTAAGCCATTGTTTACTTATGATAAAACACAAGAACAGAAAAAAAAAAAAAAAAAAAAAAAAAAAAAAAAAAAACACTAATGTTATTTGAAATGCCTGCCAGTCTTTATTAAAAATACTTGGGACCACACTGATGTGTAAGTTTTTATTAGATTTTGATGGGTTTTGATTATTTGATTTAGGTTTGTATTTATCAATTAGTATGCAAGTATTCTTAATAGTTTCTTAAAGGTAAAATCTGAATGTTCAGCAATGTAACTTCTATCTCTTCTTGCTTCCAGCTAATGTGATAAAATTGTGTTTTCACAGAATTGCTGAATGAATTCACTTATGTTCAGTTTATTTATATTAAAAATAATTCAACAGCATTTACATATTTAATGTTTTTTTTCCTTAGTTTAAATAGTTTTCTGTCTGCTTTGTGAAATAATTATAGGTTTTAACCATATTTATTACAACATAAACCTATAAATTAGACAGTTCTGAGCTGAAAAAAAGATGGTAATGAACTGTAAATATTACAATGGAAACTGTTTTTATAGCAACATAAATATGTTAATTAGACAGTTATAAACTGAAAAAAAAAAAAAAAAAAAAAAAATAAAATCCGTAAAAAATACAGTACAGTGGGTGCAATCCTGTAAAACCAATAACGTTGCTACCGTATTTTTGACGGTAAAGTTCTGGCAACCACAGCTGCCGTTTTTTTACCGTAAAATTTACGGATTATTTTTTACTGGTTAGAAACGTTTGTAGTCCTCAGGTTAATCTTTTTTTTTTTTTTTCTAAAACAATAATGGTTAAATGATTAAAGATTATTTTGCTCAAAAAATATCATTGTTATTATTAATTATTTTATTAATTATTTTACTTTTTTTACTTTTCATGTAACAATTTCAGAGATTTAAACTCTTGATATCTGACAACTGCAACCTGCAGATAATGTGAGATGATCATGGGAGATTGCTGTTCAGTCTGCCAAAATTGAACAAGCAACAGCAGCATTATCAGGTGTGTTGAGCGGACTCTTAGTTATTGCTGACACTGAACAGATGAGAAAGCAGTGGAAAACGTATGATCCAGAAAAGGTCTCATCCAGTGTACTCAAGGTCACTGCAGAGATAAGGAAAACACACAAAGATCTTCTCAATGTTTTAGAGGACATCCAAAAAACACGCAAGGTTTTGGATCGAAAAAAAAAAAGAGACAAAATTGTCCAGCGGTGACAGAGACCACATATAAATATACCACCAGCCAGATTTGCACAACATCCTGCAGATTTGTCACTGAGCTCAGATGACAGGTGAGAAAGAAAAAGGGTTTTGCAGAAAACAGTTTCAATATGTAAGACATTGTATTGAGCCAAACAATTGGTGTGTATGTGGCCTGTATATTATGTATGCATGTATGATCTATACTGTACATATCTACTACTATAATTCTACTAATTACATAGTGCTGTTGATTGCATGGTTTCAGGTTTTGTTTTCTGATTAGTTTTAATGAATTACTATTAGAAGATTAACACAAACACAGAAACTAATTTTTTTTTGAAGAATCTAAAAATTCTTCGTAGCAACCTGTGCGTGTTGCTTTAAGAGAGCAACCATGCATCTGTGTTGTTTTACTTTCTTTTATTTTCATTTATTCTTCATGTACGATCAGTGACTCATTTTATTATTCCATTTAAAAATATTTCATTTGAATTTTTTTTAATCATTTTATTGATAATATAATTTATTTATAATGTTATTATTTTTTAGATTATTTTTTCCATTTTTGTTTAGTATTATGATTGTGTGGTTTCAAACGCTGTGTCTTTATTAGTAAAAGATCAGACAATGTCTACATTTCAAGGTTTTTTTTTTATGTCACAAGATGATGTTGTGAAGCAGTAATTTACCATTGCTATTCTTGTGGTATAATAACACTTGATGGATTTGTATTCGTCAGATGCAGTCTGAGCAATGAAACATATGCAACTAAAATTATTCAATAAACTCTGCTCCTTTTTTTTAATCATCATCACTTCGTCTCCTGCTTGTGCTTTTCTCTGGCTTAATCAGTCAACTTCTTTGCTGATAGAAGACTGTTCACACAGATTTAGAAAATACTTTCTGTTAATGGGTTTGGGGTTTTAGACGACTTTGCTGACTTTTGCTGAAGTTGTTCTGTTACCAGACTAAATGGATATTTTCTGACAGGATTAGGTGTCCAGGGTTGGATCTGATATTTCTGGCATGAAGGTATGATCTAACAAGAGTTTTTTTTTTTTTTTTTTTTTTTTTTTTTTTTGTAGTATTAGTTGTAAAAATGTACATGCAATTTCTTTTTTTTTTTTTTTTTTTTTTTTTTTTTTTTAGCAAGTTTCTAAAATACTGTCATAATTAACTGGAAATTGATGTTTCTGTGTGCTTTTTTTTCCCCCTAGGAAGCTGCTTAAATATAAATGATCAGTGTAAAATCAACAGAATGTCAAGTCAAGTCAAGTCAAGTCACCTTTATTTATATACCGCCTTTAACAATACAGAATTGTGACAAACTGGCTGCACAGTATTAAATAGGAAATAGTGCATCAATAATGCAAAAGGGCAACAGTAAACACTCAATTTTCAAGTAAAGGCAGTTCATCAGTGGATTCAATGATGTCATCATCCAGCTCAGTTCAGTTCAAAATAAAATACAATATTGTGTGAAGAAAAAGTGTGTGAGAATTATTTGACTGTGGAAGGTTAGGACAATTCCAAAGCCCAAAGATGTAGGGAGGAACATGATTTCTACCGTCAGGAACCCAAACGTGGGGGCCTAAGGGAATATGCTTATCAGAGGGCCCACAAACCATAGCAGTGCCCCTGTACCCAGTTATTATTGGTGATCAATAATTGTATATGGTTCAGAGTATGCTACAAATGTTGTTGCTGTTTTATTGTTCAGGGTTTTTTTTTTTTTTTTTCTTTGGGTTAAATCATATGTAGGAGGCAATATGCTGTACACCGTATGCAAAAGATTCACAGTTAAAGTTTTTCTCTACAGCTTTAAAATGTTTTGTAACATTTTACGTTGTATCTTATAATTTATGTGTAGCCAGATTAATGACACATTTATGTTAATAGTTTTATTTTATTTTAACGATTAAAAAAAGTAAATGGTACTGTGATGGGTTACTAAATATGTTTATCTTTGTTGAAACTATCTTCGACTATTTATTACAATCAATGTTAAAATGCTAGCTATCCTAGCCTCACAATAAACATTAAAATAAATACCTTTGAAACGTTTGGCTGATCATACATGTACACAATAAAGGGGCTATAATGAATGAATGAATGAATGATCGCATTTATATAGCGCTTTCATTGTGTATTGCTATACACCCAAAGCGCTTTACAATCATATGAGGGGATCTCTCCTCAACCACCACCAGTGTGCAGCATCCACTTGGATGATGCGACAGCAGCCACAGGACAACGGCGCCAGTGCGCTCACCACACACCAGCTACAGGTGCAGAGGAGAGAGAGTGATAGAGCCAATTCAGTGAATGGGGATTATTAGGAGGCCATGATTGACAAAGGCCAGAGGAGGGAATTTGGCCAGGACACCGGGGATACACCCCTACTCTTTACGAGAAGTGCCATGGGATTTTTTTTAACGACCACAAAGAGTCAGGACCTCAGTTTAACGTCTCATCCGAATGACGGTGCTTTTTACAGTATAGTGTCCCCGTCACTACACTGGGGCATTAGGACCCACGTAGACCACAGGGTGAGCACCCCCTGCTGGCCTCACTAACACCTCTTCCAACAGCAACCTAGTTTTTCCAGGTGGTCTCCCATCCAGGTACTGACCAGGCTCAGCCCTGCTTAGCTTCAGTGGGTAGCCAGTCTTGGGCTGCAGGGTGAAATGGCTGTAACGGCGATAATCGTCGCCATACACTTCCATAGATCATCAACCCTCACGTGCAGTATGCTGTACTGCTCGTTCAGCGTCTGCCACTCGTCCAGCCCAAGTTAACAAGTATAAGAGCCTCAAAACATCTCCAGTTGACTAAGAGCAGTCACATAATTAAAATTACTTTTATACAAAAGAAAATGTTATAAATCGTTTTATACAATAAAATGATTCACTTTAACCACCAGTCAGTCGTTAACACTCACGTGCAATATACACTGTTTATCATTCAGTAAAGTATTTATTAAGAATAACCAGCATGAAACGTCTAAGACGCACATCTAAAAATCAACTGAGAAGCGATTACATGATTACATGATTACACACCACTCTTCAAAAAAAATGACATTAAACAAAAGAAAACCTACCAGCGCTTGTTCTTCCAGCGACGGACAACCACCTGCACGCCAAACCCCCCTCTCCCCTCTCCCCTCCCTCCTTCTTTTTTTGGTGCAGTTCTTGTCTTCGCCATTTTTGCTTTCACTTATGTAGAAAAGGGCGTCGGAGAAGATAAAGGACATTTTTAAAAGAATAATGAATTCCACAAAATATTCACTCATTTTTAGAAGACTGAAGTTCAATGTTTTACACATAGTGAGTGTTTTACTCCTGCGTGGTAAGTCGTTGACTTTGTTAAAATGTGAATCTTTTTTTTTTTTTTTTTTTTTTTTTTTTTTTTTTTTTTTTTTCGATCAGAAAACCTTGGCAATAATTATTATTTCATGATTATTCCAGTGGTTGTACTGTTGTAGTTTTGTACATGTTTGTGACTACCAAAATGAAAGCAGTAAGGGTGTCGTTTTAAACAGATACATTTCCTGTTAAGCTCTTTATTTATCGGTGCCGTTAGATTATTCTCAGTCCCTGTACAGTTCAGGAATGCATGGGCCCATGGGAAGAGAACACCTGATGAACATGGAGTCAAGTCTCTGTCCACAAACTTCTTCCAAGTTTGTTACATCAGTAGATTATCTAGATATATTGTGCGGGCATGATGCAGTGGTTTATCCAGTAGGATATGCATTACATATGTGCATTAAATACAGAAGACAGGAACATGGTCAGGACGTTTTGGACATTAAGGGTGTTTCTGGAAGAAGGATAATGTCTTCCCAGATGCCTTCTGTACTTCTGCCAGACCAAACTCAAAAACCCTGAGCAGACCCCCACCACCATTTCACCATTCGAACTCCTGAGAAGATATATGTGCACTTATAAAATAAGGGATAGAGAGAAAATACAAAAGAGAGAAGATAGAGAATACATAAGGGAGGAGGGAGCAAGAGCAAAGACAGGCAAACTCACAGGAATATCATGCAGAGAGTGTGATTAAAATCTAACATCTCCATAATAGTTAAGAGGAATATTAGAGATATATATATTTGATCGCTGTTTTAATAATTAATGGTAAATGTAATTTATTTTATATACACTGGATGATCTGTGTAAATTATGCCCTGTGATTTATAATTAGGCCTAAATATTTATTTTTGCATCAGGTGCATCAGGTGTTGATACAGATGGAGTGTCAGTGTTTGTGATGGAGGGAGAATCTGTCACTCTGCACACTGATGTTTCAAAAATCCAACAAGAGAGAATTAAATGGTATTTTAATGGCATGTGTGTGGCTGAAATTAATGGTGATCTCAGTAAAATCTGTGCAAATGATCAATGTCATGATGACAAAGAAAGATTCAGAGACAGACTGAAGCTGGATCATCAGACTGGATCTCTGACCATCACAAACATCAGAACCACAGACTCTGGACTTTATAAACTACAGATCATAAACAACAACAGCAGCGTTAGTGAAAAGATCTTCAGTGTTACTGTCCGTGGTAAGTCATTTTTATGAATTTTTAAAATCAGGTTGTTTAAATCCTGTTCAAAACTGTTTCAAAAACAGCAGTGGTGTTCTGGAGATAAACAGTTTCTCATGACATTTCTTATAGTCTGTTTAAATGCATATATATATATATATATATACCTCACAATACTCACAAAAGATTATTTACAGCTATGTTTTGTGTTGAATGAGAAAGTAGCAAGTAGACATTACAAATTGTAGCTTTAAAAATAAATATTTTATTTAATTCAGCATAAAATTTATTACACATAAACATTTAGGTTGCAACGTCCTAATGTGAACTATGGAACATAAAATAAGATAATTTGAGAAACACCTCAGTATTTTTTTGTCCTTATAATGAAAGTCATGGTAAACAGCTTTGTTACCAACAGTCTTTAAAATACTTTCTTTTTTGTTCCAAACGACAGGAGGGTGAGTAAATGATGACAAAATTATTTTTGGGGGGTGAACTATCCATTACTTTTGCGTTACTTTTAAAATCTGGGCAGGGCTTGCTTGTTTGTTTTTAATATAAAAAGTTCTATTTTTGGCAAATGTAAAAGCCTTTTCACACCAAAAGCCTCAGGCTTTGAGAAAAGTGAATTCACGTCTGTACAGTAGACCGCAGAAGAAAAAATATCAACTATTCAGCAATAAAAAAAAAGGAAAACTAATGTTAGATTATCTTGAGTCATTTTTGCTTATTAGTATGGTTGAATTGGATCATTGAAGGTCGGCAGCAAAGACATCGGTTAATAACATGGTATTAAATGCTTAAAAGATATTTGTATTATTTAACACATTTAATTATTGCAGGTTTGCGTCATATTTGGAGTTGAATTTCACTGTTTTTATTCATTTTGAGGAATACTGAATCTGTTTTTTGTGAGTGACATGAATTAATGCATGTTCACATTTATTCTAAAACTAACATCTTACTCCCGATTTCTCTCAAAATAGGGAAAGGAGAGCTTTTAATCAATAAATGGGGGGGAGGAAAGTAACTGGCATTACTTATTTGAAAAAAGTAACTCAGATATTTTCTTGTCAATTAAAAAGTAATGCATTACTTTACTAGTTACTTGGAAAAAGTAATAATATTACGTAACTTGCGTTACTTGTAATGCGTTACCCCCAACACTGGTAATGATACAAACATGTTTTCTGTAAGGGGTAGGTTTAGGGTTAGGGTTGGGTTAGGGGATAGAAAATATCATTTAGTCAGTATAAAAACTATAGAAGTCCCCACAATTCACAAAAAAAACAAACATGTGTGGGTGTGTCTGTGTGACTTGAAACATTTGTCTTGTATGATCAGAAAATGTTGTTTACATATTAACAGTTTCTTGTTGAGTTTTCCCCAAAACGATCAGAATTTGTTGGTTTGTGTTTCAGGTGTTCCTGCTGCAGAAATAGATAAAGTAAAAACAAAATCAGTGATGGAGGGAGAATCGGTTACTTTAGACACTTATGTACCAAAAAAATCAAATGATGTCATAGCATGGTATTTTAATGACATTCTCATCACTGAAATCAATGGACATCTCAGATATGTCTGTACAGATGAACACTGTACTAAAGATACTGAGAGGTTTAGAGACAGACTGAAGTTGGATCATCAGACTGGATCTCTGACCATCATGAACCTCAGAACCACAGACTCTGGAGATTATCATCTACAGATCTTCAGCAGCAACTTCAGCTTTAGCAGCATAAGGAGCTTCAGTGTTACTGTCACTGGTGAGTATCATTTACTTCAACCACACCTAAACCTTAAACCAAAGCACTTCTTAAATGTGTTTTTTTTTTTTTTTTTGGCATTTCACCTCTGTTCTTACTGTTTCATAATCTACCCTTCTAATAAACCTGGCATTGGGTGCTGTGAATATCTTGAAAAATTGCTTGGAATGTTTCTCATTTATATGTTGCTTTGGATTAAATTAATAAATGATCTGAGACTTGAAGTGCTGAGCAACTGATAAAATCCAGAGTACAAATTACGGGGCAGTTTGGGTGAGATGAGAAGGATGGCTTGAACATCAAAGCAAAATGTTAAGACAGAAGCATACAAACTATTCAGGTTTATTTTATTTATTTTTTATTTTAACATTTTAACAACTGAAAGCATTAACAAACTAAATAGGCATTCAGAAAGAAATATTCTAAATAATAGCATGGAATAGATTTGAGTAATAATTTGGTGTAAAATAGCAAAAATGTAATTCAGAGGTTTAACAGTAAATTGGGGCATAAAAATACAACAGGCCTCATCCATTAAACAGGAGCAGAAAGAATTTTTGTGCAAATAGTTTGTAAGGCTGTGACATAAACTTTCGATTTTTTTTTCATAAAAATGTTGTATTTTCAAAATGCAAGTTGGTATGAAAGAAATGTACACCTGCTTCCTACCATGTGTAAATGATTCGTAAAACATCCTGTGTTCTTTTTGGCAAACTGATGACACTGAATTTTGATGCACTGCCATAATATTAGTTCATTTGCCCGTGCCCTTTTTTTTTTTTTTTTTTTTTTTTTTGTGGCTGAGTTGATAACTGTAAAACGCAGAGGAGGAGCAGGACAAATACTTGTACAAGTGACTGCCTCCAGCAATGGAGAAGTCAATATTACTGGCTACTGCTTTTTTTATATTTAGTAAAATTCTTAAAAATGAGATAAGACGTTGCCCCGTGGATATTCCAAATCATAGAAACTAAAGCGTGACACCAAAGCGTTTTCAAGCACCACCAGCTGGTTGTTTTAGGAAGAGCACCTGACATTTTTTCAACTGGCTACAAACTCTTTAGTGGACACAAGTTATTGAATGTTTTTCAATAACGAACGCCCTATTTACAGATTGGAATTCATTAACATACAGGTTCAACTATAAATTTAAGAAGCATTTGTGAATCCGGAGGAGACATTTCAAGAAGGTCTGTTTTACGTGCAAATTACTCAGAATTTAGTCATATTTGCATGAGTTTCATGAATGAGGCCCATTGTGATTACTGATACTTGTAAATCAATGATTGAGTCTTCTGCTGTTTGTTTGCATGTGTTACATTATGGATTATTCTCACAGCATTGTCATGTTGCTTATTTTTGTCCCACTATCCCAGCATGTTGGCTTGACAAATGCTATTAATCTTCTGTTTAAGCTTCTTCTTCTTGAGACATTAAATCATTTCTATAATAAATTCAGCCCAAACTATTCTAGCTATGACCTCTAAACCCAGTCAGATCTATATAATTGGATTTTTTGTAAACCACATAATCAAACAAATGTTCAAACAAACAAAAATTGTTCAACTATCAAAAAAAAAATAAAAAATGCTGCTTTAAAACTATATTATATTAAATTGATAAATAAATAAAAGTGATTTGACTTGGTTAATTTGGTTAATTTCTTCTTTAGGTGATTTTGGTGTTGAGACCGACGGAGGATCAGTGTTCGTGATGGAGGGAGATTCAGTCACACTACACACTGATGTTAAAAAAAGCCAACATGAAAGAATTAGGTGGTATTTTAATGACACTTTCATCGCTCAAATCAATGGAAATCTAAATACATTTTTTAGATTTACAGACAGACTGGAGCTGGACAATCAGACTGGATCTCTGACCATCATGAACATCACAAACGCAGACTCTGGACTTTATAAACTACAGATCATCAGCAGCAGCATCAGTCAAAAGATATTCAGTGTTTCTGTCCGCGGTGAGTCATTTAAAAAATAAATGTTTAACCCTTAAATGCATTCCTCGGGTCTTTAGCAACCTGGGATGTCATTTACTACTCTCTCCCTTCTTCATTTTTTAAAGTTCGACATTAGCTTTCTTAGTATTCCTCAATCTATTCATTATGAACAATAAAACAAGTCAAAAAAACAACAAAAAAAAAAACAAACATAAAATATAAAAGTCTGTTTTCTGATGTTTTATTTTATTTTTTATTTATTTACTTTATTTATTATTATTTTTTTTTTTTTTTTTTTGGTAAAAAAGGGTATAGGGTCGCTCCAGACCCGAGGTGTGTAATAAAGAAAAGTATATTTTTTGTGCGCAAAAATATGTAAATATGACTAAATAGATGCAATTCACTTTAGTCCTCGAGGTGGCACTGTTTGATAGACAATAAAGTCAGTAAAAGTCAGGTTATGTACATTTAAAACAATGTGTTTACTGTGTAAAAAAAGAAAACAAACAAACAAAAAAAGGCACAATACAATTCCCTTTCATTCGCTTTCATATATACAGTTATTGCATGATTTAACAAAATATATCTTACAGCAGCTGTTGATTTGTATTTCAGATGTTCTTGGTGCAAAGACACTTCAAATGAAGACAATGCCAGTGATGGAGGGACAGTCTGTCACTTTAGATCCTGGTGTAATAAAAAAAACAAATGACTTGATGACATGGTATTTTAATGACATTTGCATTGCTGAAGTCAGTGAAGATCTCAGTTATATCTGTACAGATGTTCAGTGTAAAGACGCTCATGAAAGATTCAGAGACAGACTGAAACTGGATCATCAGACTGGATCTCTGACCATCACAAACACCAGAACCACAGATTCTGGAGTTTATAAATTGGAGATAAACAGCACCAATAGCAGCATTCGTCTTCACCGCAGCAGCAGTATCAGCATCAGCAGCTGTAAGAGCTTTAGTGTTGCCGTCATTGGTGAGTATCATTTAATTGATCTATTTGAGGAATTTTAACATTTCTTTGTGTTCAGTATAAATGAGCTTCGACTTAATAACATATTGACTGTTTCAGACAATGTTCAGTTTGCTGTTGAATAGTACTGTGATACTTTTTTTTTTAAATTGTTAATCTTCAAAAAAAAAAAAAAAACTTTTATCAGTTTATTCAATATCAGAATATCAGTAATGTTGACTATCAGTCAATCTCTATGGAATATATAAGTCTGTCTTTATCGTTACAGAATCAGGTCAAACTGTAGCAGGAATATGTGCTTGTGTTGGCATTTTTCTTCTGGTTTCTGTAGCTGTGTCCGCTGGTGTGATTTACTGCCGCCATAATAACTCTACACAACCAGGACAAAATGCAAGTATTACATGCAAACAGCTGATTTATATAGGAATACAAGATTGTAAATCAGTTTACATGCACAAAAACTCTACTAACAATATGAGCTGGATATACTGACAGCTTCACTCAAAAAAAATGCTGGGTTAACCTAACTTAGGGTCAAACATGGACTAACACACCTGCACTCAAAAAAATATTTCAGCCCTTAACGTAATTCAATTACGTACATCTTTTCCATGCATTTAGATTACATAGTTTTAATTTAAACAAATCAAGTAAACTTAATGTGATTCAAATGCATCAGTCTTACGTAAATGAAACAGGTAAAGTTGACGTAATATTTCCCAGTGTTAAACAAACCCTGCTCAGTGTTCATGTGTTTCCACACTACAGAGTGTTCAAGTAGCATTGACACAGTGTTGGAGTTAAGGAGATCATTATGTCATGATTGACCAATAATGATCAACACCTGCTGTTTACAAGCAGAATCACTGAAGGAAAGAGAAACACAAGAATCAGCCACAGCCAAAGATAAAATGAACTTAAATAAATAAAAACATCAAATCTCTGATTAAACAACTTCACAAACAACATTACAGTTTGACTTGATTTCAGTCATATATCCACAAATATTATTTGAGAACATCTAAACAGAGGTTGCAACCAAATTCAAACTACGTTTTCGCGCGTTGGCTGGCGCTGAGCCAGAGAGAGATGCGGCTGATTCTTGGTCTTTAAAAACGTTGTGTGTACACTTGTATATTTGTGTATACTGTTTTGCATTTGTGAAACACGTTTTGTGAATATTGGACCAGATATACTGAGGTAAAGTTTGTCAGAGGAATTTACAGCTCTTCTTGCAAACGTCTTTGGAGGCATTCTCATCACTTTGGCCTCTCACACTCAGAGATGGAGATGACCACAATGGTAGGATAACACAGCTGATTGACAGCATGATTGTCACGTGACACACTGCAGCCACTACAGCGATGTATGACAGACGTATCGCTTTTACCCAGCTAACAATTTTTGGTTCCCAGAACGTTCTGGGAACGTTAGGTTTTGGTTCCCAGAACGTTCTCCGAACGTTACCAAGAACGTTCCCTATTGGTTAGCCAGGAAAGTTTTCTTAACGTAAATAGAACGTTCCCTGTAGGTTAGGGGAACGTTCTGGGAACCTATCGGGAACGTTCCTGCAACGTTCTGAGAACGTTCCCGGAACGTTCCCTGTAGGTTTCCAACGTTCTATTTACATTAAGAAAACTTTCCTGGCTAACCAATAGGGAACGTTCTATTTATGTTCCTAGAAGGTTCCCTGAAAGTTCTCTGAAGGTTCCCAGAACGTTCTCCTAACCTCTTCACTCGATACCGCTGCCGTATGTCAGCACTCCCGCGTCCTGTAGTAAGCAGCATGGAAGACGGACGGATGTGGACCTCAATAATCACTACTACAAACCATGTCTTGTTTTAAACTATTGTTTAATCCTTACAGATATTTAGAGCACATTTAGCCACCATAAAATGACATTAAAATATCCTTTAATATCCTAGATTTGTTTTATTCGTTAATATATAAGATTAGAAGTACCATAACCCAGATTTTGTTTATTAAAGCACCAAATAACACTGACTTCAATGTTGAAGTTTACAACATAGAGGTGTGCCCGGTTCGCTTACATAAGCAAACTGCCAGCACTTTCCAAGGTAGACTGTGTTAACTTGTCGATCAGCCACTTCAGACGTTTCATCATCAGACTCTGGCTCGAATTGGTATGGCAAAATCGATGCCATCTTTTTTATGTATTGACAAGTATCCAAGGCTGTCATTCAGTTATGGCAATGGGCGTTTCGTTCTCCGACACGCTGTACGCGGTAGACCAATCGTAAAGGACTGCGCCATCTGACCAATCACAGCAGTGAGGGCTCACGGAAAGGAGGTGTTTAGAGAGACTGATTCTTCGAACTGCTTTGCGCGAGTCGTTTAGGAATCATTTAGAAATGGGGTAAAATTAAATCTAAAAAACTGCAATGAACTCTGATTGGTTGACTGGACCAGTGTGTTGTAATTTGTCAATTGCTTTGAGCATCTTTAGGAAATGCCACTCTCCTTAGTATAACCATGAGTTTTAAAGGGGTCATCAGATGCAAAGTTCACTTTTACATGTTGTTTGAACATTAATGTGTGTTGGCAGTGTATGTACAAATCTACCCTATAATGATAAAAATCCATGCAGTGGTTTTAAATTAATCTGTAAAAATAATATCCCGTTTCAAATCAAGCCATTCTCAGAGGCCGCTCCCACGATACTTGATAGACATGAGCGTCTTACCTCAGACCCGCCTTAATCAGCTGTAACAGTCCAGTAACCTCCACTGTTTCGATGCTGGAGCAGGGATGTAAGTTAGACAAGAATATCTCCAATTAAGCGATTGAAGTGTTGTGTTGCTGGATGTAATAATGAACATAGTGGTCGTCATTTACTCTAGACATCTGAGCCGCTGAAGATGCAGTGGATTATGTTTGTTTGTGAAGGGAATGTGCCTGCCGATTTACATAAATCTGTCTATGTTTGCGCGAATCATTCGTGATCCAGCTTTACCTACAGCAGAAGTGAGTATAAGGGTTTTGTTTTATGAATCTCTGCAATCACCTTTCCTAACAATGTGCTAGTTAGCAAGTTTTGCGGCTAAAGTAAACAATCTCTCAGAGCAGCTGGTCACTCCACAGAGAGAAGAGAGGGGTGGGGCGAGCAGAGCTCATTTGCATTTAAAGGAACAATCCATCAGAATGAGATGATTTTTGCAGCGCTCATTTTGGTAAACGGGTATTGTTTTACACTTCCATTGAGAATTTTAAAACAAAATATATTATAGACTTTTCATTAAGACCCTAAAGAATCATATCAACTTGAGGAAAATGGGCATCCGATGACCCCTTTAACACATTACTGGCACAACTCAACAACTCATCCAGGCCTTACTGAAAGAAAGGGAGTTTAGAAACAGCACTTACTGTTTGGAGTGGCAACAAGAACAGTTTTTGATGTTAAAAATGTCTGCAGATACTTTAATGTCATTAAGTATTTTTAGTGTTTTCCACCAATTGTAATTTATTTATTTATTTATTTTTATTATTATTATTATTATTATTTTTTGGTCAGTGTACACGGGGTTATTTTGAGCCTTTTTAAGGTAGGATCCCAATAGATAAGCACCTATTATTGTGATATAAATGTTTCCAGTAAAGCCATTTACATGTCAGAGCTAAAATAGTTCAATATGCTAAAGTCTTCATAAGAGTTTGTACTGTACTATATCTTGCCATGATGTAAATCAGGGAGATCTGCACAAGAACTTTGTTTGTTTAAGTTTTCAGTAAGCTGTTGAAATATAGCAAGCTTCAGCCTGCATAAGCAGGTTTTGTACTGTACTTTGTATTGTACTGTAATATATATTACTTGAAAAACTTTATATTTTTTGTATATTTTTAATAATGTCATATTTTTGTATTTAAAAGGAACCCACATAAAACACTTCTGATGAATGCTATTAAAACATATGATTTCCTCATAATGGCTCACATGTGAGTTTTTTTGTGGCTAAATTATGTTTGAATTTGTTATCAAAAGTAACTGAACTATGCTGAGTCATGATTTGACTTAAGTGATCTTGAGAGATTTATTGTGTGTTTTTTTTTTTTTATTTCAGCTGAGGTCATCTATGCCTGTGGTCAGTTGTAGGCATTGTTTCTGATTGTCTCTCTTTTCTTTTCTCTTCTTTTCTTTAGTGGTGGTTAACAGGATTATAAAGATTACTTTATATACTGAGTTTTCTGGACCAGATAAGATTCATTTATTTGCCTTGATCTTGGCTGAACATGGCTTCAAACTGAATACCTTCTTCTAGCTTTTAAAACATTTTAAACTTCCTGCTTAGCTTTCTCAAGCCAACTTCAAAGTTTGTCTTGACAAACTGTTTTATCTAGTTTATTATAAAGTACTATAATAGTCGTGAAACTAACTACCTGCAATGATCTGAGGTTTATATTAACCACACAGGTGCCTTTTAACAGTACAGTTGAACACTATACTGGGGCTTTAGGATCCACTCAGATGAGCTCCCTCTGCTGGCCTCCTTCAGGGTAACCTGGTCTTCCCAGGAAGTTTCCCATCCAGGTACTGACCAGACTTGACTCTGCTTAGCTTCAGCAGGTGTGCAATGAAAGCTTCAGGTTGATGCTGTTGGCTGGTGCAGCAGGTCTCTTCAAGCATCATCATAAACATCTGACCCAGTGCTTTCTAGTCATACATCCTAGAAACGCCCCTGAAAGCTATGCTAAGCAATTTTTTTTTTTTTTTTTTTTTGGCTGCTGTTTCTTAAAAACACTTGATGGCGCCGTTTACTAGTTAAATCAATATCAAAGACTTGGTTATTAAAGTATGGTGTAAATATCAAGATAAAATAAAATAAAATAAAATATCAATGAAGTGTGGGATCAAAGGTTATTAATGAAAGTTAGGTAAATTCCCATATGTTAAGATAAAAACAAAACATTAGTTAAGTTATGTGCAAACAACTATGGGTGAGCAAAAACAATGTGGACATCCTTCAGGGAATAAATATGATTTAAAAAAGGTGTGATGCAGGAACCTGTATGAACTCTGAATTCCAGTTTGGGGATATTTTCATACACAGATTACTTCTTTGATTTCTTTAAGAAAACAGCTGATTCTAGGCGTGTGACAGTATCAAATTTTGCGATAACTGTGGAAACTTTTATCATGGTATACAGTATTATCACAATATTATAATAAGTTAAAAAAAAGTTTTGTTAGTATAAAAAATGTAATAACTTCATAAGTTTAACAATATATTTTTATCTTATAACAAAAAGAACTAAATATTTAAATACAATAAAGCAATACACAAAACTGTATAAAGTAAACAAATATTTCAAACACTTTATAAAAGCTCTCATTAATTATCCATAGTTAATGCACTAACATTAACAATGACCAATTGGTACATTTGTTACAGAAGTAATAGCTCTTTGTTTAAAAAAAAAAAAAAAACTTTTGGTTCATGTTAGCTCAGGTCCATTAAATAATACAGTCACAACTTTTGATTTTGATAATATATTATTAAATGTTGAAATTAACTAAGATTAATAAATGCTTTAGAATAATTTTTCATGGGTAGTTTATCTTAACTACTGTTAACTATTGGAGCCTTAATATAGACAAACAATATCTAAACTAAAAACAAATAGAATGTCACTTTCTGCCATTTGAGTTTCCTTTCTGTCACAAAACTGAACTGAAACTCAGCAAATATAGGCTATACGTGTCGCACTGTTTTTCCCCCTTGGCTAACAGTTAAATAAATTGAATGCATGTCAAGTATTTATTCCTTGTATGTATATACGTACTGCAGATTTTATAGCCTATATATGACTATAATATATATATATATATATATATACTTATATACTTATATACTTATATACTTTATAATTAGTATTTTCACATGTAGGTGGAAATAAATTACTACTGTCTGTTAAAAATAAATGAAAAGAAATCGAGCACAGTAGATTTTTTTTTTCCTGTTGTACCGAAATTGTATCAAACAGTGATCCTCGAACCGAGGTACGTACCGAACCGTGACATCTGTGTAAGATATAATGTGACTCTTAAGCAAGCAAGAACTAAGCAACAGAGAACATGACCTGACTTTTGCTTTAAGGTGACCTATTATGCCCCTTTTTACAAGATGTAAAATAAGTCTCTGATGTCCCCAGAGTGTGTAAATGACGTTTTAGCTCAAAATACCCTACAGATAATTATGAAAAAATCAACTTGTCATTCTCTCTTTTCTCCTCGGCTCAAAAACAGGTTATATCCCACACTTCTGGCTTCAAGCAATGCACAGACACCTAAGGTAATTTTGGACCCATCAAAACTATTGCTGGAAAGATGTTAGAAAAATATTTTTTCTCTGAAGCTAGAAGCTGCCACGTTGTTTAAAATAATAATAATTTCAAAACAGCAAATCTAATAGCTTACTGAAGGAAAAAAAATAATAATAAAACAGTAATTATTAATTACAAGCAAAACGATAAATAAATCAAAAATACAAATAAAATAGTTTTATACGTTTTTTAGATAGTACTAGTTTCAGGTAAGTAAAGTAATGAATGTAAAAATAAAACACTGTACAATATTCACTGAATATATTAAATCTAAATTATTCTTATTATTAAGTTACTAAACTTCTTCAGTCAAGAGCAGTGAGTGATTTTCTCTTTTTTTTTTTTTTTTTTCCTTGTTGTTGTTTGATTATGACTCAGTCTGCGGCCGCAGGTTTACACTGCTGTCGTTTTAAGACTGGTCTCTCAGATAAAATATTTAAGACGTAAGAGGGAACCCGCAACGGATCAAACATCAAATAAAGTGAAATGACATGAAAAAAAAATTATAAATGAGTCATCAGTTGCCATGTTTAATATAGCTGCATTTTAGAGATCTCTAATAAGTTAAATAGCATATTCATTAACAACGGCCCTACATTGTTGAACTAATGTGGTTCAAACGACGGAGATGCGACCATGTTCGGGAAACAGTCCTGACTAGCTAGTTCGTTTCCACAGCAATGCATCGTACTATAGAGGTTAATCAACGAGTTACGTCTTTGTACGGGACACACACCCCTGTATAGCTGTGTTTCACAATCAGGGCCCTTCCAAGCATGGTTCAAAATTGAACTCCAAAATTGATTCTTTTTATTTTTTAAGAAACGCCATTATTGCATGTTGTCACATTTCCCTTCCTTTCTTTTGAGGTAAATGACGAAAAACGTATACATTATGAAAAAAGCGACATATTTGTAGTAAACAGGTGTGAGATTAATGTGGATAAAAATATAAATAAAAAATATACTCTAAACCCCACGTGTAAGCATGCATTGAGTCAGTAACATTTCAGTCAACTCTCCCTGGACTATTTTCAGAAAGTCTTGAGTCCGAGTCAATCCTAGTGAAAATGCATCTGAGTCCGTGACAATCCTGCTGGCTGGTTTTAGCCGGTCATCCAGGCTGGGTTTAGAGAGGTTTTGGCCACTTCCTTGGCTGGCCAGGCTGGTCTTAGCTGGTCAGGCTGGGAGACCAGCTGGAACAACCAGCTAAAACTAGCTACTTCCAGTTTAAACCAGCTAAGACCAGCCAACCAGCCTAGGCTGGTTTTTGTCAGCAGGGAAGTCTGAGTCCACTAAAAATTGTACTGAACAGTACCCCAACTCTTCCCTGAAGATGAAGAGATAATAACCAAACTGTGGAAATAATTTTAGCAGCAGCAGGCGACACAGAAGTGAATTAATACTGGCCTATAACAAGATTAATAGAGAACAAATCAGATTAATTAAAACTAAATATATCTATAACAAACTATGATACATATATAAACATCAGTCTGGGTTTTTTGACTATCTCTAAAAATGTTTTGCCTATGAAGAGCTACTCTTATAGTTTGGAGATACCAGAGATACTCCAGGAGTTGAATACAGCACTTTCCTCACAGCTGATATGTTTCTTGTTCTTGACCTTCATCAGAACAAATTTGGTGTATAACCTGTGATTACAAATGTCTTCTTTTGTATAACAGACTATATAAGGCTTAATCCAAATAATAAAATCATTAAATCCTGCTTTTCTAATGCAGGCCACTGTTTTCAAATAATTATTTGTCTTGTTTTAGAATGATAGAATATCTGTAATGCTACAGTCTCTATGTCAAAATATCTGAAGGAGAACTCAAATGCAGAATGAGTTGTGACAGTTTATTAACAGAATGACTGACAGAACAAGAGAAGGTGAGGAGGGGAGCAGTGCACAGTCCAAACAATAGGCGATGATGAGAGACCGGGGCAACAGAGCGAGAGTGCCCGCTGGGTCCAACCCAGGATGGCAAAGGGCTAGAAGGATGAGAAGGCAGCACAGTTGGTCCCCCGACAGGAACACAGGATATAGCCGCTCCACACACGTGCTCTCACAGGCACTGCACAGGTCTGGCTGCGTTGCAGATTAGGGAGCAAACCAGGAGCTCGGCCTGCAGGACAAGACAGGACTAAAGACAGATAAGAGACAGTATTTAGTGAACAACTTGGCAAGGAATAATCAGTATCACAAACGGGAAGACAAGCTAGCAAACATAGGCTACGTCCACATGAAGCCGGTGCATTCCCTATCCGCTCATTTTTTTTCCTCGTTCTCAAAAAAAAAAAACACGGCGTCGTCTCAAGAAATATCTGCGTACACACGAAACCACTGAAAACGGTGTAGTATATATGCCAGACCAGTATGGGGCGCTGTAATTGTGCCATAGAGATACACTATACACGGAGAAGAAGACTTTGAGCATGCGCATAACCTTGCGCGCTGTATACGAACCAAGAAGAAGAAGACGAAGATGGCGAACAGCTTGTTGCTGTTACGTGTGACGCAGCCGACACGTGATGTGATGACATCATCGTTTCACAAAATATACGGATTGGCTGTACACACGAAACCGCAAGGGTGTCGTTTTCAGATTTATCGCAAGGGTGTCGTTTTCAGATTTATCCACTTTGGGACCCGGTTTCAAAAAATAGCGGTTTCACTCTCCTAAAACGCCGGATCCGTGTGGACAAAACGCCAATACGATAAAAAATTTATACGTATACAGCGAAACGCGTCTCCGTGTGGACAGGCCCATAGACTATAGCACATTAAAGTAGAACAATAACTGGCAAAACAAGAGGGAAAGGGAGAACAATATAAAGGAGCAGAGAACATGAGGAACAGGTGAGAACACTAACGAGAGCTAAACAAGGGGGCGTGGCAATGGGTAACAAAGAGGCAAGACAAGGGGAGCACATGGCAAACACAAACAAAGACACAGCCATGTGCTCAGACACAACACAAACATAGAAACATGAAACAAAGACAACACAGACAAGACTGTCAGGGGAGAACCCTGACACTCTATTAGTAATTTTTTGACAGCTGGATAGTGCAAAGAGTGACTTTTAAAGTCACCTTTTTATTTAGGTTAGTATGGCACACCTTTGTCTGGGACATAATGTAGCTGCATAAACTTTAGTTTATTTTTAAATGGTTTGATTTACTCAGCTGTTTTGCATTTATGTCTCAATAATGTTTGTGTAATACCTTAGCACTTAGTGCACCTTTAAGCCTGAACATACAGTGCTGCTTGAAAGTATGCGGACCCTTTTACAATTTTCTACATTTTTACATAAATATAACACAAAACATCAGATTTTCACACAAGACCTGAAAGGCTTTCTCCTTGCAACTCTGCCATTCATACCGTCGTTGTTCATTGTTCTCCTGATGATGGACATTAATATTTTAACCAATGTGAGTAAGGCCTTTATGTGCTTAAAAGTTACCCTGAGGTCCTTTGCAACTTTGCAGACTATTACAAGTCTTGCTTTGGAGTGATCTTTGTTGGTCGACCACTCCTAGGGAGGGTAATAGTGCAAAAAAGCAAATTATTTTTCTTAATGCAATTTCCTAACTGTATATTACTGAACTACTTCATGAGGGAAAGTCATAATATATTAGGACATGTAAGCATAACACATTTATTTACGAATAATTTCCCAAAGCAATACTACCAAACTCAAAAAATACTCAAGCTATAACTGTGCAAGCATTAGACAACTGTCATTTTCATGGTCACATGCATAAACAGAGGAGTTTCCTCAGAGCATAAGCTATTAGAAATGTATTTCAATATTTTTTTTTTTTTAGAAATTAAAGCAAGTGACCGTGTCTTAAGCAAGAAGCACTAAACTGTGGACTTTCCCATATAGATAAAAACACACACTCCACAGTGGGTAACCAATAATATATATCGGTTCTATAGTATCATCCTTTGAGGTTTTGTGTGATTAGCATGTTCAGTCAACCTGAACACCTCACAGTTGGACATAATTTGGTTTGACACCAAAGATCACGAGCCCTTTCATTAAAAGAGCTTTGCATCGTTAACAGAAGATACTTAAACAAGATGATACTCAAACAAGATGATAACAAATACAATACAGTCTCAGTTCACTTCAGGCGCGTAAATAGCACAAGGGACAGGGGGGGACAGGAGGGGACAGGGGGGACCCCCCCCAAGATTCATCCGTCCCGATCTGTCCCCTGCTTCAGAATCAGTCGCAGTCTGACCAGGGCTCTAGACTCATTCTTTCAACTTTCTCAGTTGGCCACAGGAGAACATAAATTGGTCGCTTTTTTTTGGCTAGAACTTTAATCAGTGCATGCTTATTAACTTGTATCATAGTTTATAGTTATATGGTAACGAAAGTGGTTAACCCTCAACTCCTATGTTTTTTTGTTTTTTCATTAGTAGTATTTTTGATTTGAATTGTGTGAACGAGAGTTCCTCAAGTCAAGTCAAGTCACCTTTATTTATATAGTGCCTTATACAATACAGATTGTGTTAAAGCAGCTATAGTGTCAAACAGGAAAACAGTTTGTCAGTAATGCAAGAAGACAATAACAAATATATATATATATATATATATATATATTTTTTTTTTTTTTTCAGTTAAAGTCAGTTTATCATTGATTTAGTGATGTCATCCAGTTCAGCTCTCTTGCAATAGCGTCAGTCAAGCCAACAACATTACCAGAAATTAACCGTCCCCAACTGCAAACCAATCTCTCTTATGAATGCTCAAAATTCATATAAGTATGTAAATCAGGGATGGCAACTTCCCTGTTGAAAAAAACCCAGCATATGCTGGTCAGGTATGTTTTGCATATGCTGTTTTTTTATTTTTTTATTTTCAACAGGTTTGGTCTTGGAGGGCCACTGTCTTGCAGTTTAGGTCCAACTCTAATCAAATACTTTCTAGTGATCTGAAAGATACTAATTAGCTTGTTCAGGTGTGTTTAATTAGGTTTGGAGATAAACTCTGCAGGACAGTGGCACTCCATGACTGAAGCTGCCCATCCTTTTTTGTTTTGTTTTGTTTTTTATCCTTGTATCATTCATTAGCTTTGATGTAGGATTTAGAAAGTAATTAGTAATAAGCAAGGGCGTAAATTTCATCTAACAGCAGGGGGACAATAAACAAAATTTCTTAAGAGCAATTTTTGAAGGGGACACAAATAATACAGACACAATTTTACTTGTAAGGATAGATATGTGTAAACAGCATATGTACATGCTGTACACACATCGGTAGCTCTACAATAGTAGCCTAATAACAGTTCACATACCGGCTTATTGCCGTGTTAGTGGGTGACAAGCTATACGGTAAACTATGCTTAGTAAGCTTATAATCGCTCAAAAGAAAAAAATACATTGGATATCATTATTTTTTGTCATGACTAATTGATTAATGATCCAGCATAATCTGTATTAAAGAGAAAGAATAACTTTACTCGATGTTTACAGTAAATAAAATAGCCTTGACAGCCTAAGTTTCTTACAAATAACTACTGAAAAAAAAGGAGGGGAAAACAGGCAGTGGAGCAAACCACTGTTAGGCAAGGGAGGGGGACAAAAACGTTTTTTTCGCGTCTATATTGTTTTAGTACTTACACATATTATTATTTTAAGAATGTTTATTGTAGAGTCGCTTGTAATGATATTTTTATGTGTTAAGGTGCTTGGTCAGTCTGGTCTCTACATGGAGATCTTATTCATGGAGACATTCAGACAAGAGTTTACTAGAACAAATTCGGTGTTTATGTTAAAATAATAATTGCTGGTGCTTTAATTCCGTTAAGTATTAAATGAGAATGTGTGTATATATATATATATATATATGAATATATATGAGGCTATGATTATGACGCAGTCTGCTGCAGCAGGTTTACACTGCTGTTGCTTTAAGACTGGACGCACAGATCAAATATTTTGACACGTCTGTATTTTTTCCAACTGTTCAAATTCACTCAAGACAAAACTGACTGCATTTGACATGATTATTCGCCAAGACGGCGCATTTTTACATTACTTTTCGTGTGTGTAGCAATAACATGCGAAAGAGAACTTAATTCAGTATTTGAACACTGACTGAGAGGCGCTGTAGGTAAGCACGCGTTGGGTGTGTGTAGTGGAGCGCAGGGCACAAACTAACTTGGGGTAAGTTAATTGTAACACACGTGGTTTAAACATTTACACACATGCTAGCATAACCAAATATACAGCATTTACTAGTTACCATATCAACACCATATAGAGAAAAAGTTCAAAAGCATTTTGAAGATATTGCTGAATATTTATTTTACCATAGTAAAAGTACATTTCTGTCTGAAGTAAAATTTTCAGCTCGGTTTTTAGTATTCATTTAAAATGAGACAAATCTGCTATTATTTTAATTTCCAGTCAGTAGTTTATTAATGGTTCGCTGGATCTGGGAGAAGACACTACCTGGTTTTAATGTCCAGTCACCCAGATGGGGAACGTTGTAACACTGCGGTACTATATTAAACAATGCTATTCTTTGACACCATTTGCTTCTATGGAATTTTAATGAGAAACCACAAGAAACAGGTGAATAAAGACCGACAATTGATGTTTAATGTTTAGAAAGTATTATTCCAAGAAATGTAAGCATTTTGGCTCGTTTATGTGTCTCGTGTTCTGTGACAGCTGAGTGTGGAGGGAGGGGAGTGTTCTTCTGAAAAAAAAGAAAAACCTGAAACCAGCCTAAGCTGGTTGGCTGGTTTTAGCTGGTCATAGCTGGTCAACAGGCATGTTTTAGAGGGGTTTTGGCCACTTCCTTGGCTGGCCAGGCTGGGAGACCAGCTGGAACAACCAGCTAAAACCAGGCTGGGAGACCAGCTAAAACTGTTTACTTCCAACTTAAACCAGCTAAGACCAGTCAACCAGCCTAGACTAGTTTTTGTCAGCAGGGAATCTGAGGCCACTAAAAATTGTACTCAAGATCAGACTTGAGACCAGGTACAAGTCAGAGTACCCCAACTCTAAGACTGATCATCCCTGAAGATGAAGAGATAATAATAAAAGTGTGGAAATAACTTTATCAGGAACAGGCAACACAATTGCTGAAAGCTTCAAAGAACTGCTGGAAGACAATAAATGTACAGAAGTGATTTAATATTGGCCTATAACAAGATTAAAAGAGAACAAATCAGATTAATTAAAACTCCCCGGGGGAGCAATATGGCTGCCCACTGCTCTGGGTGTGTTAATGGTGTGTTTGTTCACTATTCACTACTGTGTGTGTGCACTTGGATGGGTTAAATGCAGAGCACAAATTTAGAGTATGGGTCACCATACTTGGCCTCACGTCACGTCCTTTCCTTTCCTTTTCCTATAATTAACTATGACTCTCACATAAACATCAGTCTGGGTTTTTTGACTCTAAAAATGTTTTGCCTGAAGAGCTACTCTTATAGTTTGGAGATACCAGAGATACTCCAGGAGTCGAAGCTTTCCTCACAGCTGATATGTTACTTGTTATTGATCTTCCTCGGAGCAAATTTGTTGTATGGCCTGTGATTACAAATGTCTTCTTTTGTATAACAGAATAAGGCTCAATCCAAATCATATAATCAACAAATCCTGCTTTTCTAATGCAGGCCACTGTTTTCTAAGAATTATTTGTCTTGTTTTAGAATTATAGAATATCTGCAATGCTACAGTCTCTGTTAGTAATTTTTTGGCACAGCTGAATAGTTCAAAAAGTGATATTTTTGTTTGGCTCACCTTTGTTGTCTGGGATCTATGGGGCTGCATAAAGTTAACTTTATTTTTAAATGGTTTAGTTTACTTAGCTGTTTTGCATTTTATGTCTCCAATAACGGTCTTTGAGCAACAGAAAAGCGCTATAGCTATAGACATATTTACGACACATCAAGTTTTCTAGAAGACTGCTATTACGGTGTCTTCATCTAATGTAAATGTACATAATTTTAAGCAAATTTCCCAAAGGATTATTCATTTCATTTTGTGTAATACTATAGCACTTTAAAGTGCACCTTTAAGCCTGTCATTGCTGTAACTTTGGCCATGTGTTTTCACTCTCTGAATATCTGAATATACAGTGCTGCTTGAAGTCTGTGAACCCTTTTACAAGTTTCTACATTTTTGCATAAAAATAACACAAAACATCATCAGATTTTCACACAAGTCCCGAAAGTTCACAAAGAGAACCCAATCAAACAAATGAGACCAAACATATACTTTGTCATTTATGTACTGAGAAACATGATCCAGTGTTAAATATTTGCAACTTGCAAAAGCATGCAAATCTTTGATTTCAGTATCTGGTGTGACCCCTTTTAGAAACAATAACCGCAAGTAGTGTATTTTGTAACCGCTGATCAGTCCTGCACAAAGCTTGTAGAAATTTTAGCCCATTCTTCAGTACAGAAACACTTGAACCATGTGATATTGGTGGGTTTCCTCCCACGAACGGCTTGCTTCAAGTCCTTCCACAACATTTCAGTTGGATTAAGGTTAGTTTTTTGACTCAGGCATTCCAAATCATTAACCTTGTTCTTCTTTAACCATTTTTTGGTATAATGACTTGTGTGTTTGTGGTCGTTGTCTTGCTGCATGACCCACTTTCTTCTAAGATTGAGTTCTCGGACAGATGTTCCTTTAGAATTTGCTGGTAGAATTCATCGTTCTATTAGTGATGGCAAGCCATGTTTCACAGATGGAATAAGGTTCTTATGTTGGAATAAAGTGTCCAAACATAACACTTCTCATTTAAACCCAAAAAAAGTTTTATCTTGGTCTCATCTGTCCACAGAACATTTGCCCAGTAGCCCTGTGACTTGTCCACATGATATTTAGGAAACTGCAGATGGACAGCATTTTTTTTTTTTGAGAGAGAGAGAGAGTTGTGGCTTTCTCCTTGCAATTCTGCCGTTCATACCATGGTTGTTCATTGTTCTCCTGATTATGGACTCATGAACATTAATATTAACCAATGTGAGTAAGGCCTTTATGTGCTTAAAAGTTACCCTGAGGTCCTTTGCAACTTTGCAGACTATTACAAGTCTTGCTTTGGAGTGATCTTTGTTGGTCGACCACTCCTAGGGAGGGTAATAGTGGTCTTGAATTTCCTCCATTTGTAAACAATCTGCCTGACTGTGGATTTGTGGAATCCAAACTATTTAGAGATGTAATATACAGTAATATACAGTAAAATACAGTTACAGTTTCCTAACTGTATATTACTTAACTACTTTATGTTATGAGGGGAAGTCATAATATATTAGGAAATATAAGCATAACAAGTTTATTTCCAAATGATTTCCAAAAGCAATACTACCAAACTCAAAAGATACTCAAGATATAATGTGACTTTTCAAAACTGTGTAAGCATTAGAGCAAATGACTTGACTGTCATTCACTTTTGGTCATGGTCACATGCATACTGCAGTGACTCCAGTACTGCAGCAAGATCCACTAAACTGTGGACTTTCCCATAGATAAAAACACACACTCCACACAGTGGGTAACCGATAATATATATCGGTTCTATAGTATCATCCTTTGAGGTTTTGTGTGATTAGCATGTTCAGTCAACCTGAACACCTCACAGTTGGACATAATTTGGTTTTACACCAAAGATCACAAGCCCTTTCATTAAAAGAGCTTTGCATCGTTAACAGAAGATACTTAAACAAGATGATACTCAAACAAGATGATAACAAATACAATACAGTCTCAGTTCGCTCAGTACGCTTTGGTACACTCAGTTGTGAGATTATTAGAGCACATTAACTAAGAATCTCTAATAGCATATAGGAACATATGCTTTATGCTGCTGATTCGACAGGACAAGGGTAAATTGTAATATGTCATATGTCATTTATATTGTTTCTTTAGATTAAATCATGGAATATGAATTAGGCCACATCTCATATAAAATATAGTGACAGGTCCTGGGCCTTTTTTCCAAAAAGTGGACCTTTTTCAGTTCCCACCCATTTTGTATTTAACTGAGGTTCAAATACATAATTTTGGCAACTACTCATGCACCAATTTGTGCTGTATTATCATGTCTGCTGGTATTTTAATAAGCATGATTTTTTGATTCACAGAAAATATTTACTACAGTGTCGTCAAACTTCTTACCAAGATATGGCCTTGTTCAGTAAATATACAGAAATACCTAAAGCCATAAGTTAATTAATTAAATGAATTATATTTTTAATGCAATAAATTCACAGATTCTTTATACTGACGGATTTAACATCTGTAAAAATTGTAACAACCTTATTTTTATATGATGAAATGTAATTATTCACCTCAATAGCATGGTATAAAAATGAACTACATGGTTTCTAGGTATTTGTATGAAGGACAGTGGTCTTAGTGTAAATGCACAAACGCTATTTTTTAGAGCTTTTTTTTTTTTTTCACTGAACAGAATTTTTCTTGTCCTCTTGATATTCTCTTGCTCTTCTCCAACATATAAATGAGTCTTAAAAAAAAGAAAAGAAAAGACTTGTGCAAACTCATTTTTTATTAGATTTTTTTCTCATGTCCACTACAATGGACACCAGGACTGAAGAACAAAATCTGCATATTTTAACCATACATAATAATTAGAGTTTGTGCACTATAGTTGAACTAGTGTTTAAGATTTTGAACAGAACTCATACTGTAAGAATGAACAATGACATGAAGTCTCAAAAAAGTGGTTGAAGTGGGTGAATCTGTGTATATGTATAAATGTCTTTGTGTGTATATGTATAGGTTTATGTGTACTTGCTGATTGTTTTGATAAATATATGATTGTGTACATTATAGCATCAAGGCATCAGTGTGTGTGGAAGTGGTGTGAGTGTGTGTGTGTTGCTGTGTATTCACTGATCTCACATCCACTATGGCTGTTTCTCAGTAAAACCAATGAAAAGTTGATCTACAGGTTATAGTCACTTTGAAGACATAAATGAAGTCATATTAATATTAATTTCATTAATTAACATCAATGTTCATTAAACATTAACATTAGAATTTGTACCTCTGTATTTAGCTTTGAAATGCTTGCACAAATTTCTCAACCTGTTATACAACTAAATCATGAGGTTCCTGCTAAGACCTGGGCCCGTATCCCTAAAGAATTTTTGTGCAAAAAGTGGCTCCTAGCGGCCAAATTCTAAGAAAATTCTCAGAGTCATGACGTTTTCTTAGAATTTCCCCTAAAAGTGACACGAAAATCCCAGTTAATATAAAAGCTATTCCTCAAGATTCCTAGCGCTTAAAAGGGCTCCTAAGGCGAGATCTGCTAAGAGCAGGGAAGAGGACTTTTAGTGGCTTAGGAGTTCCCCTAAGCAGCTGCACAAAATGGCCAACAGAGGAGGCAGGAGAGATGTCTTGCAAACACTGGATGACAGGGAATTATTGAGACGCTACAGATTGGATCGTGCAGGAATCATGTTTGTGGTGGATCTCCTTAGAGATGCAATTCGTTCACCAACTGGGCCAGCAACAAACCTTGCTCCTCAGTCCAGTTCGGCTTGCGATTCCTTTTTTTCTCCATTTTCTGTGTTTGTAGGATATTTGTTAACAAGCCTTCATAAATAGACCAGCCAGCAATCACAGACATTGATAAAAGCTGAGCCGTGTTACCCTCGTTAAGACCACACTGAGTTGTAACGTTGTAATTTCTACTTCATTAAGGACAGCCCCTTGAGATAGGCCATCTTGTTTTCAATGGGGTCCATATGGGAGTGAAAGTACAAAATATGCCAGCTAGGATATTAATATGAGCAAATAAGACACGAATCATTATTTGAACAGGGTGTGATGAGCTTAAGTTTTCACATATTTTAGATTCTAATGTTAGGCTATAACCCCTACAGCTTACTATTCATTTTCCAGATATTTTCTTGAATGTGAAATATTATTTACAATTACAGTCTGCATAAGATTAGAGTGTATAATTATGTTTATTGATTTGAGGGTACATCCTTTGCTCATTATCACCAAAAGTTCATTTTCATCAAACTTGTAGGATCAACCAATCACGGCTTTTGAAATGATGACTCATACCTAGCAACAGGGTCAACCACACCTCCTCACTAAGATAGGATTTTCCATCTATTCCTTGCTCAGAGTTCACTGAAAATGTTCTGGAATCACTTCTAAGCTAAAACTCCTGGCAAGGAATTTTTAGGTTAAGTTAGGAGCTCTCTGAGAGGATTCTCAGAATCTTTAGGGATACGGGCCCTGATGTCCATTGCGATGGACAGTTAAAAAAAAAAAAAAAATCCTGTGTTCTGCAACTCTGACAGATCTTCAAAATAACTTTGAATATTATCAATTTATAGTCTTAATTTTACAATCAGTGCAAGTTGATGAGTCTACCATTAACATAACTCTGCATATAAAAGGTAAAATATGCTTTATATTGCTCAAATTTTAAAAACATAACATTTTATTAGTTTAAACAAGAAAATCATGTGATGTGCATTTCAATGGACGCAGGGTCTGAAGGGATTAATCACAAAATACTGTTATTATATTCCATTACTCATTTAATAGATTAAATGTCATGTCTACATAATAATATAACACAGTTCGATATGTCCCACAATTCTGCCGCAATACCATAGTTCAGTCAGTGTTACAGTAAAAATAATCCATAAATGATTCTGCCGCACAGTGTTTCTCCTGTTTGTCAGCGCTGTTTCATCTGTTTAAATCGCCATGTCATTGTGTTCTTCACCGAATTCAAGCGCCTCACTCTGGATCTCACAGCGCTGTTTAGTGCTCACGAGTAAACGCATCTGCTCTAGTAAACTTGTGCTCCGCTATAAATTACTTTAAAAGTGTGTTGTTATTTAAACTTGTTTATTTAAAAAAAAAGTGTCTGGATGGGGTGGGTCGTACTACCCGAACCCGCCCTGGCTACGGGCATGAGTGAGCACACTCACGGCGTATTTCCACTACAGCGTAGCGTTTTTCGTTCATTCCTATGGAAACTGATCGTAAACGCTTTATGGGATTGAAAGCGGCACGGAGAAAGCGTTGAGAGCGGCTTTTTTACCATACATTTCACACGCCCCAAAGCAGTGGCGTTGTAGCGTTGCCGGCGGCACTGAGCGTGGATTTGACACTGTAGTGGAAAAGCACTGTAACAGAGACTTGCACGAACAAACATACAATGAAGCTTGCACTGAAAATGTAACATTTTTAGGTATTCTCTGTTTTCTCTCTGTTTATTCTTAATGTAAAAAAGTAAGTAATTACTGCTTTTGAAGTCAGTGAAACTATTTCAAACGCTGTACAAAAATATATATTTTTTTATTATTATTATTTTTTTTTTAACACAGGAACTGTGTGTGTATGTATATATGTATATTGTATATTTAAGCCTGTATATTGTGACATAGATAAAAACTGAAGCTCAAGAGAGCCTCACAGAGCTTCAAAACAACAATCAACCAATCAGAATCAATCACAGAGCCAAAAATAAAAGAGATAAAAACATTGACAGCTCCTTATGCTTTCAAAGTGCTCTTATAGTACTTTGATGTGTTACACCACTGGTCTCAAACTCAATTCCTGGAGGGCCACAGCTCTGCACAGTTAGCTCCAACCCTAATCAAACACACCTGATCCAGCTAATCAAGGTCTTCAGGATTACTAGATACTTCCAAGCAGGTGTGAGTTTGGAGCTGGTTGGAGTTAAACTCTGCAGAGCTGCGGCCCTCCAGGAGCTGAGTTTGAGACCACTGTGTGTGTTCTGCGCAGCGCCGTTTCAAGTCAAACATATAGCCTAGTTATCAGTTGCGTCCGATCCACATATAGTACTTTCCTATACATAGTAGGCAAGCAAAAAAAACAAAACAAAAAAAAAGAGGTGCCTACTCTCGGATAAATGAGGCTTACGATTAATCAGATGCAAATAGAAACACAAAAAACAGTCCTAAATGAAAGAAAACAAGTTGACAAAAGGAATGAATCCAGTATTTGGGAACACCACAAGTGTGACTAGGTGAAATAAAACCAGCAAAAAATGGCAATAAATAAATAAATAAATAAATAAATAAAATCTGAGAAGTACTTATACTCTGAACTTATATATTTCTGAACTTAAAACGTTTACTTAAAACTTCTTCGCGTTTATATTGTTTTACTATTTTCGCGGAGTTTCGGGGGGGCATACGGCATAATTAACAAAGGTTTAGGAGAAGATGCAAGTGCAGATCATGGTGAACTCATATAGGTCAAATGTGCTAGCAGTAGCTGGATACAATAGTTTATAATAAATCAAATACTAAACTACTTTTTCATCTTAACATAGTTGAGTTCGCATTATTTAGCACCACTAGAGCTGTGGAATATAATATTTTTTTTAGGACGCATCGCGATGCTGATGTGAACGATTCTCCATAAATTTAATTGAACAGGTCTATCACATATACTAACGTACAGTTTATTGTAAATAAAGTACTCCTGTTATAGGCTATATTAATAAACAAAAATTCCATCTGCCTTTGGAAGCAAAGCACTTAATTGCCTCTGATGTCGCTGACTGACACACCCGAAGCAATTTCCATATCACAGCATAAACTTTACTAGCCTACCAAATATAAATTAAACAGCCAGTGAATTAGAACAAATTAACAAATACAAGCAAAAACACAAATAAACAAATAGAACAAAGATAAAAATTAAACAATGCTTAAGTTTTTTTTTTTTTTTTTTTTTTTTTTTTTTTTTTGGTGTTCAGATAAAGAAATTTATGAACCTACATTTTTTTTTTAATTTACTGAATTGAGTTGTTAATCGACTCTTTTGCTTAAATGCTTTAAAGGTTCGTTGCGTTCTGAACGAAAAGAGCTCTGAGTCTTCATTTAAAACCAACATTATTTCGCCATTATTTTGCACTTGAATGATTTAAACTTTGCTGAACATTTAAACCGGACTTATCGGACTTAGAATAGCCAATACAATTAAAAAAAAAGTTTAATCGGTCCGATCCCTATCCTTGAGATTGGCTCGGGACATCCTCATTATAATGGTTTATGATCACTTACGATAAGTGAATTTCTAATGAATATCAAAAAACAAAACAAAACAAACAAACAAACAAACAAAAACAAAACATTACAGCACCTTCTTGAAGGCCGTAATACTAATGATGTCCCCCAGAGGGAGCCACAGGATAACAAATCTATCTAGACCTCAGTGTTTGAAACCTGTGTAAATGGTATATAGCTTGACCTGTAGTTTAAAAAAAAGGAATTAATTGTCGTTTCATTATATATATATATATATATATATATATATATATATATATATATATATATATATATATATATATATATCCTGATGATACTGAAAACATTTGTTAAGACTGAATGTAGTACTTTCAAATTAAAACACAAGTTTAATAATATGTGTTTATAGTATTTGTCTATTTCAGTACAGTATATAGAAATCAATACTTCCATAGTCAACATGAGATGTTGATGTTTGGACCCTGATAATTGTTACTTTTGGCTATAGTTTTTATTCTAGATTTAACCACAACGTGACTATTTACAACTAATCACAATTTGTATTTCTAAACAAATAAAATAACAGCAACACACAGACCTAGACATAACAATAATTTAGTATAAATAATAATAATAATAATAATAATAATAATAATAATAATAATCATTTTAAAACAATGATTTTTAGATAATTTGTTTTTATCTTAAATGTTATCATTAAATGTTGTGTTTACAGAATCACGATATGTATTTTGCCAATAAACAGACTTAGTAGGCCTAAACCAGCTAAAACCAGCTACTTCCAGCTTAAAACAACAAAGACCAGCCAACCATCTTAGGTTTTATGGCACATCATATGTTCTGGGTGAAAAAAAACAAACAAACAAACAAACAAAAAAACAAACAAAAAAACAAAAAAAAAAATAATAAATAATAATAATAATAATAATAATAATAATGATATATTAATATTAGGGCCGGGACTTTAACGCGTTAATTTAGATTAATTAATTACACAAAAATAACGCGTTAAATTTTTTAACGCATTTTTAATCGCACTTATTTTTGCACCGCGGAACGTTTCTCACTGGATGAGTTTCGGCGGACCGATTATACTGGAGCACCAACTAGCGTTCAGACAAAAACAAACCACAGTGAACATGGACAAAGAAGCTGATGAGACCGCTTTGGTTGGCTCTTTATGTTGTTGGTGCAACTGAAACTTTATGTATTATGTTGCTTCAGAGGCCATGCTGTTATGGCCTCTGAAGCAACAGAGATGTTGTCTACAGTAATAGTCAGGGTTTCCAATGTTCTGAATGTACTTGAAAGTATTGTGTTTTACTTAAACAGTTTACAGAAGGTCTACCTACCTATAGGGTACCTGATTTTCTGAAATGTAGGCTACTATATTTCTAAATATCCTATTGCTACACTTAATGACAATATTGCACTGGTCTGTTGGACTTGGTTGAACAAAAATAAACAATATTTAGTTAAGCTTATGTATTCAGTCATTATTCAATGGTATACTAAAAATCCATATGAAAAAACTTCTCACTGTTCTCAGGTCAAATATTTATATGCGATTAATTTCGATTAATTAATTACAAAGCCTCTAATTAATTAGATTTTTTTTTTAGTCCGAGTCCCGGCCCTAATTAATATGTAAAATAATTAATACATACATAGATGGACAGGCACAAAATCACAAAATTTTGGCGTATCCGTTCAGAGTAGCAGACTATCTCAGCTGTCAATCATGACGTCACACTCCTGTTTTTATAGCCTCATATAACTAACTAACACCAAAACTAAAACTAAAACGAACACTTGAACTTACATCAGGGTGATAAAAAACACATATATATATATTTGAGAAAAAAAATGAAGTGAACTTTAATTATTTAGTCTGTCTCGCGTCCCATTAGATTACACGAAAAGAGCGGGGTTCATGGCCTATACTGGGACCAGCCACCTGGGGTCTTTCAAAAAGTTCTGGTCTCACTTTTCAAGACGCTTGGTGGAGACTCGCTCCCTTTTGAAGTTACCGTCCAGTTCTGGAATCCACTCCTAATATATCTACTTGGAGAACAACAGGCACAGTGGAGTTTGGTTTTTGACGACTCTGCAGCTTGGGAGTCTAACGGAGTCTTAATCATCATTTTCAATGTCTAATTTATCAAAAGCTGTCGGCGTAGGAACAGAAAAGAATACTTTCTGAAAGCGCAATGAACAATGGTTATTCTACAGAATCCATTCCTTATTTTGCATATAGGGAGTGTACTCCTGCATGGTAAGACGTTGACTTATTTGTTAAAATGTATATCTCTCTCCCGAACAGGAATTCGGGGCAGTAATTCCATTATTATTTCTTAACTGTTTCCATTTTAAGCGGCTGCATGTTAGTTTTATACATGTTTCTAAAGTTGTGGCAACAGAAACTACAGCAGGAAAAATGGCGTCGTTTAAGAAAACATCACTTTCAATAATCTTCATTAATAATTAAGAGGGACATTATTACAGACATGTATGGCTTGATGGCTGTTTTATCATTAATAGTAAATATAATTTGTTGTATAACATCGCTTGTGGCGTTTTAATGAACTGCATGACGCTTTTTTTCGCCAGGTGTCTCGGGTGCTGATACAGACATGGATTCGGTGTGTGTGATGGAGGGAGATTTGGTTACTCTACACACTGGTGTTAAAAAAACCAAAGAAAGTATAAAATGGTATTTTAATAACAGTTGTGTAGCTCAAATTAAAGGCAGTCTCATCTGTGCAGATGATCAATGTCATGATAACAATGAAAGATTTAGAGACAGACTGGTGCTGGACAATCAGACTGGATCTTTGACCATCACAAACACCAGAATCACAGACTCTGGAGTTTATAAACTACAGATCAACAGCAGCAGCAGCATCAGTGAAAAGACCTTCAGCATTTTTGTCCGTGGTGAGTCTTTAATGAATATTAAAGTAAATCGGCAATTTCCTTAAAAGCAATTTGCTGTGAAAGTAGAATTTGTATAAATGTCAGGCTTTGCTTTATTACACAGGACAGCATGATTTAGCATGTTTTAATTCATAAAAGTGAACACAACATAAACAGCTTCTCATTCTCATCATCTGTTTAAAGTAACAGTAAAAGAAATTGAAGTGTGATAAAGTGTGTAAATGTTTAAAAGCACCAAATGGACAAATGTTTTTGGTTCATTTTAACCAGTTGCCATATATTATATACATTATGTTTTCATTCAAGATTGTAAAAAAAAATAAAAAAATAAAATAAAACAGGAAATTCATATTCAGTTTACAAAAAATAAAACAGGAAATTCATATTCAGTTTACAAAAAATAAAACAGGAAATTCATATCCAGTTTTCATATCCAGTTATTTCTTGTTGTAGAATTTCCCTTCAAACAGATTATCCAGCAGCTGTTGTGTTGTTTGTGATTCAGGTGTTCCTGCTGCTGAACGAGATGAAATGAAGATAAAGTCAGTGAACGAGGGAGATTCTTTCACTTTAGATCCTGGTGTTATAAAAAAAACAACTGATTCAGTGACGTGGCATTTTAATGACATTGGCATCACTAATATCACTGGAGGTCCTGGTGATATGTGTACAGATGATCAGTGTACACATCAATTCTCAGAATTCCGACACAGACTGAAGCTGGATCATCAGACAGGATCTCTGACCATCACAAATGCCAGAACCACAGATGCTGGATTATATCATCTAGAGATCAGCATAAGCAGCAGACGCATCACTATCTGCAGTATTAAGATCTTCAGTGTTACTGTTATTGGTAAGTGTAACTTAACCACTTCCAAACCTTAAACCAAAGCAACAATTTATCTTTATGTTCTGCATTTTACTTCTGTTCTGCTTGTTTCCTAAACTATCCTTCTCATAAACCTGCCATTGTGTGCTATGAATACTGTGGCAAATTGCTTGGGATGTTTGGATAAAAGTGTCAGCAGAATGAAGAAATTATGAGATTCAAAGTGCTCAGAAATTGATTAACCTGTTGAGTGGTACGGTCCTACATGTGGGATTCTAATTTCTGTGCCCCAGGGAGTACGATCCCACATATGGGATTTAGAACGTTCGGTGACGTCACGCCAAAATTCAATGCCAAATTCAAACTGCACTGCACTTACTATTAGGCATGGGCCGGTATAAGATTCTGACGGTATGATAACCTTGGATAAAAATATCACGGTTTCACTGTATCACGGTATTGTAATTACTGCTCTACAATGTTATATTTAAATGTCTGGGTAAAAAATCAACTCTTTTTTTCCCAACTGAACACAGTATATTTTATTTTAGGAAACATATAGAACATTTTGTAACATTGAACATCAGGCAAAATAATTAAAATAAATAATAAAATCTTCTTAATTAAATTAAATTGCAGTCACTTGTGTGAGCCTGAAGGATTACAAATTTAAGAATCTGTTTAAAATATGCTGATCCTATGCATATTTGTTATAGGTTCCAATATAACAACATGAACTGAAAAAGTTATGTATATTGTGACAGTCTAAGAGCAGGCAGCCCAGGCCCTGAGACAGTAACCTTTTGTCTTTATACATTTCCTGAGCATCTGGCAGGTTTTCCCAAGTTAAGTGTGAATTCTAAGCCTAAGGTACAACTGTGCCTTTTGTTTAAGCACCTATGCATTTGAATGACACTTGTATGCTAAATAGATCAAGGCTGGGAAAAATCTTTAACTGAGCTGTTTTCCTGTACCACATTTGCATGCTTTGTTTAGATTGCTTCCACCTCTATGTACTCCCCCCCCTTCTAACCTATATACTCTGCTGTACTGAGCATTTTGTAAGAAGAAGACGACATTTTGAAGACTGCAGTGCCAAGCAGCGAGTATCTGGGGGGGAGTTGTGGGGGTTCACCTCCTTCGGGCATCCTGATAGCAATTACTGCTAAGCAGGGCTCTCAAGTTTTGGAAAAAGTTTGGAGTGAGATTACTATTAGGGGAGGAGCCTATTTGCAGCAGCGGCCCCTCGGCCCCACGCAATTCTCTCAAGTTTTTGCTAGAAAAATTGTATCTATTGTTCAAAATTAACCAGCACAAAAAAATAAATTATAGGCCTGTACATTTAAACTTATGAATAACATTTTGTATTGCAAGTGTTTTTTGCACATTTTGATGCCTTGATGACAGTGGTAGGGGCTCAAACTTAACTACACTAACTAGTAATGGAATTATGTAATTTAATAACAAAATAAAATCTGTTACAGTTAGTGAGAAACAATGTACAGTTAAATTACAGTTACTTATGAAAATGTTAACGATTCACAAACACAGATTTGATTTCCCAAATTACATTGACTGGTCTAGACTCTAAAATATGAGACAGCAATGTTTCAGGAGTTTAGGACACAGAACAGGAGTAATCAAATGTAATCAGTTACACTACTTTTAAAACACTTCAAATAATTATGCATTTTAAAATAGAGTAACTTCTGTAACCTATTACATTTCCAAAATAACCCTCCCAACAATGCTAATACGTTTGAATTTTTGAAATATATAAAACAATTTATTTTATAAATTTGTCTTTTATCAGATTTACCCAGGGTGCAATTTGTGAAAAAAGCAGAGGGGGAATTGCCTTAAAAAACGTTTTCTCTCTACATAGGTGGAGATTGAACCAACTCCAATAAAGCTATAGCCTAACTAAGTAACCTAATGTTAGTGTAATCTAGTAACAACGCATATTGTATACCGCCCTCTTCTTAGGCAAGTACCAGATAATGAGTGTCATGTCATGAAATGTTTTTAATACAATGGAATCTGTCTAACGTGAACACAATTTAATAAAAAACATTGTAAGTTAGCCCTATTAATTGTAATGATTTCATTTCAAACAACGAATGAATTATATAGAGAAAGCGAACAAAGAACACAGTATCAACGGAGCTTTTTGAAACTCTGAATCAGTAAAACACTGCGTCGCAAAATGATTTCGAAGCGCTCCAGTCGGATAGATAGATAGTAATGGTTAGACGATAGATAGATAGATAGATAGATAGAAATGATTTTTCCCAGTTTTAAACGTCATTTTTAAGAAAACCGTAAGTCCGATCACTTAGAAAAGATATAGCACACCTGACCAGATCAGTCTGGAGTTTGTAGAGTTAAAGCTCTAGGAGGAGTTAGACTCAGAAGAATAATAATAATAACTGTAAGTTTAAGTGGGATTTCAGCGGGAACTTAGCAGCGGGATGTTTTTATCCCCACAGGAGATAAAAACGATTCAGCAGAGGCAGGGATGCATAGACCAGAGTGGGAGAAATAGGGCGGGAAAAGTTATAATTTTCTCAGCGTGAGAAATACAAGGTGTGGCCTGAGAGCGTTTGAACTGGTTGAAATGCATGTCTCACGTTGAATGCGTGAGACTCGAGAGCCCTGCTGCTGAGTCTCACTGACTGCGGACCACGTGCACAATCACATACATGCGCCTGCCAGCACTAACCGGTGGGGGAGGGGCTGCATTGTTTTCGCTGCAGGTACGCACACACACAACCTAGTAGGGAGTCCTGCGCGTAGACTTTGATGACACAAAAAATGCACATATCGTAGGAACGGTATAACTTTTTTTGTTTGCGGTTTTGAAACCGTGACTTTTTCAAACCGCGGTAAACCTTGAAACCGGTTATTATCTCTTGCCTACTTACTATATAATCACAACTATGCCGTGTTTTTAACCACATAATGCTTATTTTAGGTTTCGGACATTTAAATGCACATAAGCGCTATTATTGTTTATAAACAATACATTTAGAGTTTGTAAAATACACACAGGTGTCTATGGAAGCAGCAAATAACAATCCATTCAAATATAATTTGCAGATGCGTTTTATTCATAACACATACGCATAGTGTAACTAAAAAGTTGACTCTATTCCTCTCCCAGTTCACCAGCCACTTACGTGTATTTCGGGAGAAACTGATTTACGTGCTGTAAATCCGACTGACACCGACCTCGCGTTCTGATCAGTTACCCAGATGCGCGGCAATTGCGACGATACTCATATGTAAACAGAGGCATTGATTGCACCGTTAGTGTACCACTTAAGACGTTTACTAATTAAGTTGGCTTGAGAAAGCCAACTTACTGAAATCCCACTTAAACTTACAGTTATTATTATTATTCTTCTGAGTCTAACTCCTCCTAGAGCTTTAACTCTACAAACTCCAGACTGATCTGGTCGGGTGTGCTATATCTTTTCTAAGTGATCGGACTTACGGTTTTCCTAAAAATGATGTTTAAAACTGGGAAAAATCCCATAGACATTGACGGAATGTTCAAATGAGCCAAGACTATTTAAACTCTAACTGTCAAAACTCTTCTAACCATTTCTATCTATCTATCTATCTATCTATCTATCTATCTATCTATCTATCTATCATTTCTATCTAACCATTACTATCTATCTATCTATCTATCTATCTATCTATCTATCTATCTATCTATCTATCTATCTATCTATCTATCTATCTATCTATCTAACCATTACTATCTATCTATCTAACCATTACTATCTATCTATCTATCTATCTATCTATCTATCTATCTATCTATCTATCATCTAACTATTATCTATCTATCTATCTATCTATCTATCTATCTATCTATCTATCTATCATCTAACATTACTATCTATCTATCTATCTATCTATCTATCTATCTATCTATCTATCTATCTATCTATCTATCTATCTTCTAACCATTACTATCTATCTATCTATCTATCTATCTATCTATCTATCTATCTATCTATCTATTACTATCTATCTATCATCTAACATTACTACTATCTATCTATCTATCTATCTATCTATCTATCTTATCTATCTATCTATCATCTAACATTACTATCTATCTATCTATCTATCTATCTATCTATCTATCTATCTATCTATCTATCATCTAACCATTTCTATCTATCTATCTATCTATCTATCTATCTATCTATCTATCTATCTATCTATTTATCTATCATCTATCCATTACTATCTATCTATCTATCTATCTATCTATCATCTAACATTACTATCTATCTATCTATCTATCTATCTATCTATCTATCATCTAGGAGTTTATTCGAATATTTTGTGCATTGTGAACAGTGTGATTAATCTGCTTGCTTTCTCCTCCTTATGTCTGTCTTCAGCTGTTAACAAATATGCAGACAAATATAATAATAATGTAATATTTCCACACAAATGACATTTTGGAACATGAATGCAGTGCAGTGAATGTTCGACTTGCACAGGCCACAGGGCAGTCCACATTGTCGAGCCCTGTAATAGGTGGTAAACATCGGGTCCAAAAGGCACAGTCTGCCTCCATTGTCGCAGACGGATGACCCAACAGTTCTTCCTTCTATTTCTTATCTTGACATTCCTGGTGAAAAAAAACAGCATATGCTGGTTAGGTATGTTTTGGTGCTGGTTTAAGCTGGTCCTTTGCTGGGTAATGCTGGTCCTAGCCAAGCTCATACGCAAGATCCATTCGGTTCAGTGGCATTGTTTACACTCAATGCTGCCGCAATGGCCGACTTCCGTATTGATGACATAACATGAAAACAATCTGGCTGCATCTGAAAGCCTGTCAGCTGACTTGCTGCCTCACTGCCCTATCAGGCAGTGACTTCGAAGGCTGTCCGTTTTGGACAGAATTTAGAGGCAGTGTAACGTGAAGCTGTTGCTAGGTTACCTAACAGTTAAGTTGTACATTTTGTAGAAATCTTAAACAGTTACTTATAAATTATTTAATAATACATAAAGACTTCAATGTCATTGTCATTGCAAGTCTGTGCATCAGAAAAGATGACAGAGAATGGCATTTTTTGCTTAAAAAATAAAAGCACTGTTGCAAGTATTATTGCAGAACAGGTAATTGTTATTAGTGGCTGTTTCGTTATTATTGGTAGTATATTGCAAATATTATTCTTATTTACTACTCATTTGAACACTTTTAACATTTTTATAAAATACTATTACAAACAATATTATTTATTATGCTTTTTACACTATTACTTTTCATAAAGTATATAACGGTCAAGATCCCATCTACTATATAAAGTAACAAGTCTAATTTCACCAGAATATCTTTATTTATATAGCCTATATGCCACACACGCACAGGATTGTGGGAAATCACCAGTTTCTGTAATGAGCTGGATACAAGCTGAAAAATACATGGTAGGCCTAGTAACAATCCTCCTGCCAAACTGGTAACACAGTATTACACAGCCAGTATCCCCTCGCCCCCAACAAATTTGCTAACCATTTAAACCATTAATTGTTTGCTTGTTCAGGCTCTTTTACGGCCATTTTCATGTGAGTATAAGCACTTTGTATTTAAACCGGACTCTGACATTTGTTGACATGTGCCCCAAATCTCTTTACCCCATCTGCTCCTCCTCCTGGGTGTAGATGGGACTTTTCTGCAGTGGTTGGCATAAATCCACGTGGTTCTTTCTTTCACAGCCGTATGGGTGATCAGAAGCACCTTTAACAGCCCCAGCCACCTTTTTGCTTTCCAGCTCATTCCCCTCAGGTCTTATACCACCACAAAGTCACCAGATTTAATGTCATGCAAGTCACCCGCACACAGACATTAGACAACAGAGAAGACATTTCCTTGCAGTAGCTCAACATGTCATGTTCACTTAATTCTGTTGATGGCAGCTGTTGTTTGCCCCCTTTCATTCCCATAAATGGTCGTCTATCGAAGATAATTTCAAACATTAGGCCAATTAGTTTTTTTTCTTATAGTATTTTATCATTTTATCGCTCCACCTGAGCTGAATGTCAGTCAACAGAGTCTTTGCTACTGCTGCTGCTTGGGACATTTTTTGTCACTTTTTCCACATTGTGAGTGTTACGAATAACACATCTTTTACAAAAACTTTCTGCAAATGTTGTGAACCCCTTTGTAAACCACAATTCTTTCACTTGTGCTGCCATTCCCCCTTTCGATGCATGGTCCAACCCATGCATCATCTTAGCATAATGAGCAAAGAAGTGTCGGGGTAAATAAGGCCTGCCATCACAGCTCATCCAAACACCATTGGTCAGTGCACATCCAGATTGTTTCCCCTGCTCTTTCTCTGCTCCTAAAGAAAAAGTCTTCATGCTGTGTAAGTAAGAAGAAACATCAATGTTATTTTCAGATGGTACACTCTGTTTCTTTTGGATGTTTAGCCACCGCAGCCTTCGCTACCGCGTCTGCTCTGGCGTCTTTACTGTTGATACAGAATCTGTTATTCATGTGTGCTGCACATCTACAAGTGGCTATTGTTACGTTCCGTGGTTATTTTGTATAATATTGTTGGATGCTATATGTTGTGGTGTGCTTTTTCTCTCTCTCTCTCTTTTTGTGTATGTGTCTGCTCTACCTGCTGCTCAACCAGGTGTGGAGGAGAGGGAGGTGCTCGCTCTCACCTGTTGCTCGTTACTGGGCTGAGGTTGCAAACAAAGGTTGCTCAGCGTGCCAGCCACATTGAAGCTTGCCTTCCAGAGTGCTGTTCCCCTTGGCTTGACAAGCCGTAAGCATGTCTGTTTTTACTGCTTGGAACAGAAGACTGCTGCTGAAAAGTCCAAGAGTGTAGCTTTTGCTCAAGCTGGTTCTGTGTCTGACCATTCATTTCCCCAGCTTCAAAATTCTGGTTACCAACCCTTCCTGTTAACTGGCTCTGTGTCCCTTTCAGCTGAAGTGGGATGATGTTGTAGACCTCACAGATTCATTTATTAACCCTGTGTCAGACATTTCAGAGTGCACTCTACTCATTAAACCTGAAATTTCTTGAAAAAGATAACCCTGATTCAGCTGCAACCTTTTTAAAAGTTGGAAAAGAGGACCTTTCTGCTGCTCAGAAGGCTGATCCATCTCTGTCATCCTGTCTAGATGCTGCCGTCAGTTTGGAAAAAGCTCCAGGTGGTCCTGTTACATACTATTGGGATGAGGGTGTACTAATGCGACGATGGCAACCACCAGTGAATGGGGATGTGTCTTACCTTCTGCTTACCGTTCCCAGGTCCTGAAATTGGCACATGAGCATCCCTTGTCTGGTCACCTTGGAATCACTAAGACGTACAAGCGCATCTTAAAGTACTTCTTCTGGCCTGGACTGAGGAACAGTGTAGTGAGTTACTGCTGAGCTTGCCATGATTGTCAAGTCTCAGGTAAGCCTAACCAAACTGTTCCCTCTGCTCCTCTTCATCCAATACCAGTGATGAATGAGCCTTTCGAACGCTTGATCTTGGATTGTGTTGAACCCTTGCCGAAGTCAAAATCTGGTCATCAGTATATCCTAACAATTATGTGTGCTGCCACACGGTTTCCAGAAGCTGTTCCACTGCGTTCCCTGAGAGCTAACATCATAGTTAGAGAGGTCATCAAGTTCTGCTCAACATTTGGCCTACCAAGGGTCATTCAAACTGACCAAGGCTCTAACTTCACCTCAAAGCTGTTTGCTCAGGTTCTGAAAGAGTTGGGAGTTTCTCATCAGATGTCTAGTGCCTACCATCCAGAATCACAGGGGGCGCTAGAACGATTCCATCAGACTCTGAAGTCTATGCTCCGTACGTACTGTGTGAGTACGGGAAAAGACTGGGTGGAAGGTCTACCTTTGCTACTGTTTTCTGCCAGAGAAACTATCCAAGAATCATTAGGGTTTAGTCCATCCGAACTCGTGTTTGGTCACACAGTTCGTGGGCCCCTAAAACTCTTTCAAGAACAGCTGATGTCAAAAACCCCACTTGCCACCAACGTGCTGGATTATGTCAGTAACTTCCGTGAACGACTACATAGTGCATGTGACTTTGCTAAAGCTCATCTAGTGTGTACTCAGTCTAAAATGAAGTCAAGATTTGATAGAAGGTCTGTTAAACGCAGTTTCCAGGCTGGTGATCAAGTGCTTGTTTTACTCCCTGTTCCATCCTCTGCGCTGCATGCTAGATTTGCTGGCCCCTACAGTGTTGAGAAAAAGTTAAGTGAGACAGATTACGTCATTTCTACTCCAGACCGCAGAAGAAAAAGCAGAATTTGTCACATTAACATGTTGAAATCTTATATGAGTAAAGGTGTAACAGAAATTCCTTCAAACAAGGATGCTGAGCCAACTAAGCCTGCTGTGGTGGTGCCTGCTGCTCTATGGTCCTCTGAAGATGATCCAGTTGTGGGTGAACTGACTCCTGAACACTTGCAGAATTCAGCAGTGTTAAGTCAACTTGATAACTACCTTGCATACTTGCCTCAAGATCAAAGGAATCTGTTGTTCAACTGTTAAATAAGTACCACATGCTCTTTTCTGATGTCCCTGGAAGAACCTCGATGATCGTTCATGACATAGATGTAGGTAGTTGTCCCCCAATAAAGCAACACCCATACCGTGTCAATCCTCAAAAACGAGAGCTAATGAGAAGGGAAGTTGAATATCTTCTAAAGCATGGTCTTGCCACACCAAGTCAAAGTCCTTGGAGCTCCCCTTGTTTATTAGTGCCCAAGCAAGACTCTACTTATCGTTTTTGCACAGACTACCGCAAGGTAAATAGTGTGACAAAGCCAGACTCTTTTCCTTTACCCAGAATGGAGGACTGTGTGGACAAAATTGGTTGTGCCCGTTTCATCACAAAACTTGACCTTCTAAAAGGGTATTGGCAAGTGCCATTAACCGCCCGTGCTTCTGAGATTTCTGCATTTGTGACCCCTGATAATCTGCTGCAGTACTCTGTAATGGCCTTCGGGATGCGCAATGCTCCTGCAACATTTCAAAGGTTGATGCAACGAGTGTTGTCAGGTATCCCTAACTGTGAAGCTTACCTGGATGATGTAGTGGTTTTCTCACACACTTGGGAAGAGCATCTAAGTAGCCTCGATCAAGTTTTTAAGGAGCTTTCCAACGCTTCCCTAACTCTTAATCTGAAAAAGTGTGAGTTTGCAAAAGCAGTGGTTACCTATTCAGGTAAAAAGGTTGGTCAAGGTCATGTAAAGCCTGTAAAAGCCAAGATAGAAGCCATCTTAGAGTTTCCTATACCCCGTAATAAAAGGGAGTTAAAACGTTTCCTTGGAATGGTGGGGTATTATAGGAACTTTTTGTAAAATTTTGCTTCAGTAGTCACCCCTTTGACTGATTTGCTCAGTACTGCCCGGAAGTTTGTATGGTCTCCTGAGTGCGATTCTGCCTTCAATGCTGCTAAAGATCTCTTAAGTAGTGCTCCTGTCCTTTCTGCTCCTTGTTTCATTCTCCCGTTCAAACTGCAGGTAGATGCCAGTTCCTCAGGTGCCGGAGCTGTGCTGCTGCAGGAAGATGCCGATGGTGTAGAACATCCTGTATGCTACTTTTCTAAGAAGTTCACCAACGCTCAGCAAAAGTACAGTACGATTGAGAAAGAGACCTTAGCCCTGGTGTTGGCGTTGCAACATTTTGAGGTTTACCTTGGTGGTAGTAATCATGTCATCACTGTCTATACAGATCATAACCCACTCATTTTTCTGCATAGGATGCAAAACTCGAATCAGCGTCTGATGAGGTGGTCCCTCATTATCCAAGAGTACAACTTGAATATTCAGTATTGTAAGGGTTCTGAAAATACTGTACATTTTGCTCTCCCTTATTTCACACACCTGATTGAGATCATCAACTCATTAGGAGAGATCCATGAACTGAACTAATGAGCTGATGATCTCAATCAGGTGTGCAAAAATGTGCAGAGAATCAATGCTGTTGAAGAGTGAAAGAAAAGTGAGTATATGGTTTGTATAGTTCTTTTATTTTCAAGACATTGGTTGATGCTTGAAAACTTATGGGTGGGGGTGTTACGTTCCGTGGTTATTTTGTATAATATTGTTGGATGCTATATGTTGTGGTGTGCTTTTTCTCTCTTTCTCTCTTTTTGTGTGTGTGTCTGCTCTACCTGCTGCTCAACCAGGTGTGGAGGAGAGGGAGGTGATCGCTCTCACCTGTTGCTCGTTACTGGGCTGAGGTTGCAAACAAAGGTTGCTCAGCGTGCCAGCCACATTGAAGCTTGCCTTCCAGAGTGCTGTTCCCCTTGGCTGCCTTGTGTTGCTGTTTGTTGTGTCACAGACTTTGGTCTTGTGTAAAATCTACAAGTTATGGCTTATTGTAGCCCTTTTTGCTTTGTTAATTGTGTTCCTGTGTATTGGAAGCTGTAGGGAGGTGGGTGCCATTTTATTTCTGTGAACCTCTTTTCTCCTGCTTTTGGTTTAGTTGGGGAGTTGGTGTACATTTCTGTTGTTAATTTTCTTTATGTTGTCAGTTTAGACAGTTTTACTCCCTAATTAGTTAGAGGTCCTTTTGTTTGTTGTTTTGGCCTTTTCCCCCTCCTGAAGTCCTGATGTATTTTTGCTTCCAGTTTCTACTTTGTTAATCATACTTTTGTCAATAAAACACCAGTTAATTTGGAATTTAATGTGTCTGTCGTGTGGGTCAGGGGACTGATACGCACTCACCCCAACCAATTTTATTTTTACTTTTCACTGTTACTCCTTTACCCTAGACTTTTACATCAGGGACGTAACACTATCTTATCAGGCAGCAAAATGGCTTCTAGTAAAGCTGCCACTAAAGGAGCATGTAATATTGGGCGCCCATCTGACACAAAAAATTTTCTGTGTTTCCACAGTGCTCCAAAATCATGCGAAACTCCAAAAGCGTAATGTTAGTAAGTGTAAATGGTGACGCATTTGTTTGTCATGAGTTTGCAGGCCTCTGTTAAAGCCACAAGCTCTGCTGCTTGTACTGAATAATTTGATGGCAATGAGCCAGAGGTCACTATTTCAAATTAAAAATGTTCTGTCGTTATAGCATAGCCCACTTTATTTTGACCTGTTTGTGGATCTCTGAACGCGGAACCATCCACAAAGAGGACATTTTTGCAATTTTCAAGTGGTGTGTCCAAAAGATCTGGACGTGGCATACACACTTGATTGAGCGTGGTCAAACAACAGTGATGTTCCTCCCCATCCTCCTCCGTCGGCAGGATTCAAGGTTGTGCAACATTTAACGGTTATATTCGGCATATCGAGTAAGATAGTGCAATGTTGTTTTTTTTTTTTTTTTTTGTTTTTTTTTTTTGTTCTTGCAGAATCATGGACACTGTGTGTGGCACCATCAATATCAGGTCAGAGTACCCTACAAATTTTCTAGACACCATCACGGCCTTCGAGCAGACGCCACCGCCCTCAGACACCGTGGCAGACCTGCTGCTACTGGATCTAACTTAGAAAAATAGGCCACAGGTCGCAGTCTGTCCCCATGATGCTGCAAGAGAACAGAAGTCATAAACCCATTTTTTTCATCCACCATCTGAACAAAAGGCTTAGTTGGTACCGGTAGGCCCAAAGTCGGTGCCAGAGACAGTTGAACTTTTATGTTCACGAATGCCTCGGTCATCTCCTCTGTCCACTCAATTTTGTCACATGACTTCAGCCCCTTCCCTGTTGGCAGGGCTCTCAGAGGCTGCTTGAGAATCGCATAATTTGTAATAAATGTCGTGCAATTCCCAAAAATAACAATATTTGTTTCTTTGTGATTGGCTTCAGTACATCTTTTATGGCCTGCGCTCTTTTGTCAGACAGGGATTTACTGTTGGGTGTTATGACATGACACAAAAATGTTACTTGTTGTTTTACAAACTGTAGTTCTGGCAGGCTGACCTTGTGGCCCTCCTGAGCCAAATGCTTCAGGAGAGAGACAGTGTCAGCCACATGTATTCATCTCTATTAATAAGAAACTAATAAATCTTTAACACATTATAGCAAAGCAGTTCCAACTGCCAGGGTCAAAGGTTCTAGGCTTCTTTGAAGCACTTTATCTATCGTAGGGGTTGTTTGAGAAACCCTGACTCAAACGTAAATTTATAGCCCTTCACCATTGAATTCAAATGCAAACTAGTAGCCACTGCTTTTTGTCCAGTGGCATGCATTAGCCAAGTCTACCACTGAAAACAATGTTGCATCTTGCTGAATTTGTGACAAGATTGTGTATGGATTTGGCACTGAGGGGGCCCTTTGTCTGACAGCTGCATTCACTGCTTGCAATTCTTGGACAAATGCCATTCTGTAGGTTGGCCCTTATCTCTTATCGTTTTCGCAATAAATTTTGGAGTGCGCACTGGAGAATCATTACATGACACTATTATACCCTCTTTCAAAAGTGACTCAAATACTGGTTTTATACCCAGTATTGCCTCTGCTTCAGTGGATACTGTTGTTGACACGGTCTGTAATCAGATTTTTGAGTGATTGCAACCAGTTCACATCCCTTGATCAAACCCACATCATATTTGTGTTTTGCCCACAATTTAGGAGGCACCGCTGCCAAAGCAGGGTGTATGTCTGAGGTACAAATATTTGCCATGCAATGATTTTCTTTTGTGCTTTTATCAATAGGGATCACAATTATATTTACTTTGATGTCATACTTGCGGTCTGACACTCTTACTGTGTTTCATACCCCCACCTATCTCACACCAGTCTGTTGCGTCAACAGATTTCTTCACAAATCTCCCTACTTCACACCATGACTGATCCCTGGCTTTGGAAACAGATAAGTGAGGCACAGACTCTCCTGCCACTAGACAAAACAGAAACTGTTTTTTCTGTCAGGCTGACTGAAACCGCACACACACTTTCTGTCCAAAACGTTTGATCACAGCTCAAAGTTTCACTTTTTTTTCTTCTGTAAACCAATCTTTCTCATATTGTTCATTTTCTTCTGGTACAACATGTGACGTGCAATGTAAATTGTCAGGCATCATAATTTCTGTGTTGAATGGCTTTGTTCGATTCTTTAGCCAGTTCACACATCATTTGAGCCCAATCATTGTTTTGTTTTAATTTGCCAATCATAAGCCCACTGATGCTCAGCTCGCAGACAGCACACTTGCTCATCCTGTTCTGCCACTCTGACACCCCAGGAGTCTGCGACAAGCACTAAATTTTGTTTACATAAATCTCGACCCATGATTGGTACAGGGCATGCCGGTAAATAAGTGAATGCATGTTTTAACACCCGGCCTCCCTCTGTTTCACAATTCAAAGGCACTGTAAATTTTTCAAAGATTTTATGACCTAATACAGAAGTGGACTCATTTATGTTATCAGTCAGTACCGGTTGACATGGCAAGTCACATGGTTGTAAACAAGATGTGTTGCCCCAGAATCTGCTAAAAATTCAACTAATATTCCCTCCACTAACATGGGGTATTTTGGCATTTTTAGAAACCCCTCACTTTCAAACATCGTTGTACAGTTATCAAAAATTTCATTGTTTAAATCTGAAACACTCAAACATATGCAAGCTTTTTCTTCATTGCAAAGAGCAGTATTTTCGTCACTCAGTTTAGAAACACACAAAGAAAAGCAAGCATTTTCTTCATTGCAGAGAGCACTGTTTACATCAGTGTATGTGTTATTAAAAGATATTCACTTCCCTGCACTGTAGCTGTCGGATGCTCGCCCGGGACCCCTCCTCCCTGCTCTCTGTCTTTCTTGCTTCAGTCTTCTGCTTGATTTTGCTGATGCCCTGGACATTCTCGGCTCCAGTAACCATCCTTTTTACACAGTTTGCATTTACTGCACTTTCTAGTCAGATGACCATCAGTCCCACAGATCATACAATCCCGTTGCTTTGGGGTTCCTTCAGTCCAGCTTGAGGGTCTTCCGCCCCGTCCTTTTCCTCTCCCCCCCTCTCATCTGTTGATATCGGGGGAGCTGAATAGCCTCCCGGTCTTGACACAGCCTGCACTAAGGCTAGCTGTAAGTCTTTGTCAGTATTTGCTCTTGCTCTTTCTTTCTTTGTGGTTTGTTGTTCTTCAGCGTGCAGAGCATGTGCTAAAATGGCAGCCAGACATCCATTCTTCCATTCAGTGTAGTTGCCCTTCACTGCTTGCGCAATTTCTGGTCTCAATCCATTCAGAAACCAGCTTCGCAGGCGGCACTCCCGGGTGCCGGGTTGATTTCCCCTGTCGTCGGGTTCATCCAAGCCGCTGTTTTTGTTGAAGGTCTCAAACAGTCGATGATAATAGTCTTGAACAGACTCCTCTCTGGTCTGGCAGCAATTGCCAATCCTTGATGTGTCCACACGTGCTGGAAAAGCTACTTTTATAGCCTCAGCCAGCTCTGCAACAGCTGTACAATAGTTTGTGTTGGTTTCATCCTTACGGTGTTTCTTGTCTTTCTTTTCTTTCACCGAGTTCTTTCCTCTTCATTGAGGGTTTCGGGAATCATTTCGGGGTCTTCTTCTTCCTCTTGCCCTCCAGCTGATGGTCTTGCTGGTGGTGCTGTCTGTCTTCTTGGTGGAGAGCAGTCGAGATCAGTGTCCACTTTTAGGGCTTGCAGCTCAGCCACAGGATAGTGATGATACGGCGGTGGTACATGTGGGAAAATAAACACATAAAATGAGTTAGTGGATCTATGTGTTGTAGTTACTTTTTCTTCACATTCTTCCTTTTCCGTTCCTTTTTCATGCCTATATGCCAGTTCTTTCTGCATCACCTTTCTTTCCATCTTATCAGCCTTTCTTATGCAGCAATCCACTGCCTGCTCACATTTCTCACACACATGCTTCACACAGCACCCTTTCTGTTTCTCACTCCCTTCCTCAATTGACTTCTTTACGGCTCTCAATCTTGCAGCACTTAGTGTACCCTCTTTCGGAAAATCATGATATTTAACCAACTTATCCATATCTTGCATGCATTTTTGGCCCTAGATTTTTCTCATTTGATGAAATATCATATTTAGCAAATTTGCTATGGGATTTCCCCATAATGGCTTCCTTTTCACCCTTGGGCTCCCGTCAGCGCCTATACTCTATCTGTCGAACGTCTCCAACAGATCCGACCTATATCCCCAAGTCGGCCAGGCGGAATGCACCCTGCACCCCGATTAGTTACATGCACCCCTTTTCGATTCCTTCAAAATGTACTTTTCGTGTTGTACTTGCTCACGTGATCTCAGTTTCCCGAAATATCAAGTTCTTTTTAAAAACGTTTTGACTATGCTTGCTTTCCTCACACAATTTTCTACAGAATGAATTGGTTGTGCTGTATTCCCGTGATTCTTATGCAGGCCTCTATCCCACAATAATAATCACGCCGTGAATCAATGCAGACCTCTGCAGACCTCTTCTGATGCCACCTGGGTTTTGTTTGCTGATTCCAGTGGTTCCAGAGGTGGCCCCTCGTCCCTCAATCTAGTCGGGGTAGGGCTGTGATTTCTAAGTTCAGGATGATCAATCACCGTCCGCTCTCGGGTCCAAAAGGCACATCCAAGGAATCCCACTTCTGACACCAAATTGTTGTGGCAAAATAAAACCGACTCTCACCGAAGTAAGAGACAAAAACTCAGTCAAATGTCTTCTAGATATTTATTCTTTGCAAAGAAGGTCAGACAGTCATACAGAAACACAGGTTACTGCAGAAGGGAGGGCTCACTCCAATTTATATCTCTTCCCTAGCCTTCAAGGTTACATCTCCTAACCGGTAACTTTCCACCCATAGTAAGAGTCAGACAAATACATTCTGCTACGTCATACTCCCAAGATTCAAATCTTTATATTTAGGGCCCTAACATCCTTCTCTTATGTCATTCTTATAGCAGGTTTAAATAAAGCAGACCCTTACACAATATTCCATAAGCACATAGATGAGTAAAATGAATTTTTCTTCCACAATAGCAATATATGAAGAGTTCAGATGCAAAACCAGCTAAAAGCCAACAATGAGATAATGATACTGAGTGAATGCTCCTGACACATAGTATACGTCCATCAAATACTTTTACTTCAAAGTCGCTAAATTCCAGCCTCAGCCCAATCAGAATATATATATATATATATATATATATATGTATGTATATGTATATGTATATGTGTGTGTGTGTGTGTGTGTGTGTGTGTGTGTGTGTGAATTTTGCTTTTCCCAACTAGGGAGGTGAAATAGGGTAGTGATGGGTACTCACGTCACAGCTGACGTTATGATTCTTGGATCACGTGTCAGTTAATGTGTGATTATGAGTACATCACATCTCTTTCCTTACAGGCTGGAGGCTCAGAATGTGGTCATATCTGTTGCTGCCTCAAAAGCCGGAGACTCAGACTCAGTATCTGTTGTTGTCTCACCCTTGCAGGTCACAGATTCAGAATGGTGTAGTTGTTATTGCCTTTTCCCTTATGGGACTCAGGCTCAGTACTGGTTGATCTGTACTAATTGCCTCACCTTTGCAGGCTGGAGTCTCAGAGCGTGGGTATTTCTGCTATTGTCTCACTGGATGGGAGACTCAGAATGGGATGTTTCTGTTACAGTCCCTTCCTTGACAGGACTCAGAACTCAGAATGTTGGTTGTCCTGTTAGTGTCACTTCTTTACAAGTAGCAGACTCAGAACAGAGGTGATCTGTTGCAGTCCCTTCCCTTTCAGAACTCAGAATGAAGGTTGTCCTGTTTGTGCCTTTCCCCTATGGGACTCAGACTCAGAACGTTGTTGTTCTGTTACAGTCCTTCCCTTTCCCATTATGCCTTTCCGATGAGGAGGAGACTGCAATTTGGCGCTTCTCCATATCCGTGCTGTGATTGGCTGGTTCCATCAGAGCAGGGGGACAAGTGGTGGCCCACCCTTCTTTCCTCCTGTGGAATTTATTTGTGTAGTCCAAACACAAAGTTAGAAAAGAGTCACTAAAGTTTTACCGATGCATTTCTCACTTTCCAAACCATAACCAAATGTCCAAACATGATGGGAAAAGATTGAACTGTCATGCATGCATTCATTTGTCCTTTAACAGCTGAGTCTGAGTTTGTGTACTACACATCGCTGTCACCAAGAATACTTATTTCTTTGAATAAGTATAAGATGTGTGTGTTGTGTGCATCAGTTTTAAGGTTTGAAAACATAGTTATGAATGGATTTGGATAGATCTCCAAGATCTCTTTTTGTTTCACTCAATGCTGCTGCATCTGGAGGTCCTAAGGAATTTTTATGGTCGGTCACAGGCCAAACAGGCCAATGGGAAGTTCTGCCCTTCCCTGGCTTTGTACCAAAGGTCTTCTTGTTTGCCGTCTAAGAGATGTCTAGCTGTTGTCCTGGCATCCTTATCTGATGGCGTTGGACAGTTTGCTTATGTTAGTTCACCAAGATCCAATCAATATATAGCAAACCTCTGTCCAGTATTGTGGTCAGGGCCCCTGCCATAAACTGGGCCCTGGAATGTGCTGTCCACTACATATTGTCACGGGTGCGGAGCAAAGCGACAGACACAGTGGGCGTGACGTCAGGCCTCGGAGAGGCTTTTATTAAACAATAATAGAAAGTGTCCAAAAAGGGGAAAAAGTGTCCAAAATAAATGGGGGATCTGGTGTCCTCGACGTGAAGGGAATCCGTGAAGGAGGGGCAGTGTTCAGAAGGGAAGGGTCCAGGTAAGGGGCTGAGTCCGGCGGCCGCACTTGCTCCCCGCCGGGGTCCGCGGCAACGTGGCAGGTAGCGGCTTCCTTTAGCGGCTTCATCCATTCCTTAGCGGCGGCACTTCCTCAGGCGGGTGAGAAGGCCCGGCATCCTGGCCCGCAGCCATTTCCATGCGGCTCACGTCTGGACCTCGGGTCCGGCAGCTCGTCCATCCTAACGGCGGCGCTCGTCCCTTTACGCACCCTTCCTGGACCCACGAGGACACCAGCGTGCATGCACGGGGAAGAGACCGGTCTCCTGAGGAGAGGCGCTCGGCATTTTAACAGCGGCGGTGATGAGGCTTCATTCACATCAGGTGTGCCTCATCACACGCCGCCAGACCTAGACTTTTCAGCGCCCCTCCTCCTCCCACACGCCCACTCCCGTCGGGAGCCTGGTGAAGGGCGGCGATTACCGATGGGGTGACGATGATAGTTAGGGGGGAGGCAGCTGACTCGTCACAATATATATGTGTGCGTGTGTGTGTGTGTGTGTGCACCTGGTATTCATCACGTTATGGGGACCAAATGTCCCCACAAGGATAGTAATACCAGTAAATTTTGACCTTGTGGGGACATTTGTGAGGTCCCCATGAGGAAACAGGCTTATAAATCATGCAGAATGAGTTTTTTTGAGAAAGTAATAGTGTGCACAGTCTCCTGTGAGGGCTAGGTTTAGGTGTAGGGTAGGTGTAGGGCGATAGAAAATACGGTTTGTACAGTATAAAAACCATTACGCCTATGGAATGTCCCCATAAAACATGTAAACCCAACATGTGTGTGTGTGTGTGTGTGTGTGTGTGTGTACAATGTAGATGTAAGCAAAATCTTAATAGGTCATCACAATTGATGATATAATCATCCTAATTAAATTGTACATCACTGTGTTTTGGTAGTGACAAATTTGGGGACAAATATTCCAAAAGTTACTAAAAATACAATATGAGAATTAACTGCATAATCACTAATGTGTACCTTGGATATTTGCATACATTTTTTCTTATTTATTTATTTATTTCCCAGGGCATTTCCAACTCTGACTTAAGACCAGTCCTGTAGAATGGCCCATATGGGATCATGTTAGCAGCATATTAGCGATATACTAAATCATGCATCATGCAAGCAATACAATAAGTTAAATCATGCCTGCAACATGAAATGTGCTAGCAGTGTGCAAAATCATGTAAGAAACATACATGCAATGTGTTTGAACATGTTAGAGAAACAATGCTTTGCCAGGCATCAGGAATTTTACTCATCCATCTCACTGTTCATTTATTCTTCAGAAACCTCTGGTGTTGCGACAGATGAGTCAGTGTCAGTGATGGAGGGAGATTCAGTCACTCTACACACTGATGTCAAGAAAACCCAAGATGGCATCATTAACTGGTATTTTAATTCCACTCAGATTGTTGAAATCAGTGGATACCTAGATAGTATTATTATAAAAGATGAGTATAATGGGAGATTCAGAGACAGACTGAAGCTGGATCATCAGACTGGATCTCTGACCATCACAAACATCACAATCACAGACTCTGGACGTTATATGCTACGGGTCTTCGGAGTCAGTGAAATTATCTTCAGTGTTTCTATTCGTGGTAAGTCTAGCTATGTACATTTAAATCACGTAATGTGTTTAATGCGTTTATTATAAACATCAGCATCATAAGGATGATTGTAAACCAATAATTCTGGTTCATAAAAGCCACAGTTTCTTATCATAAACTGTATACTGTTAAACGCATCTAATATTTCAAAATCAGGTGTTTTTTGTTTGTTTGTCTGTTTTTTTTTTTTTTTAGTTCAGTGGTGATGCAAAGTGCAAGAGAATTTGATGTAAAATAAGAATAAAAATGTGTTATAACCATTTCAGATTGAAATAGCAGGTGCAATCACAGTTATTTCATAATTCCACAACAGGTTAATTTGATCATGTTTTTTTTTTTTTTTATTTGTGCTCCTGGTGCAGAGGCAGAAAAAATAAAGACGACGCCAGTGAAGAAGGGAGAATCTGTCACTTTAGATCCTGGTGAAATAAACACAGATTATTTCATGACATGGTATTTTAATGACAGTTGCATTGCTGAAATCAGTGGAGATCCTAATAAGATCTGTTCGGATGATCAGTGTAAAGATGCTGATGAGAGATTCAGAGACAGATTAAAGCTGGATCGTCAAATTGGATCTCTGACCATCATGAACATCAGAACCACAGACTCTGGAATCTATAAACTGGAGATAAACAGCAGCATCCGTCGTCGTCGCCTCAGCAGCAGCATCAGCATCAGTAGCTTTAAGAGCTTCCATGTTGCTGTCATTGGTGAATATGATTTACTTAATTTAGTGCATTTGAGAAATGTCCAAATTTCTTGTGTGTTCAGTTGGACTCAGTTACATTTTGACTTATTTTGAAATAATATTCATAGCACTGTAGCCTTTTTTAATTGCTGTTGTTCAAAAACCATGTATCAGTTCAATCAGTATCATACAACTGATCCAATTAGAAAGGTTTAAACGGCATTTTAAAATACCAGTAAGGTTGATTACGAGGCCATCTTTAGAGATTATACATGTCTGTCTTTATCATTACAGAATCAGGTCCGTCTGTGGGAATATATGTTGGTGTTTTTCTGGTGGTGGCTGCTGCTGTGACTGCTGGTGTCATTTACTGTTGCCGTAATAACTCTACACAACCAGAACAGAATGCAAGTATCTCATACATCTAATTTACATAATAATGTAAGATTGTGAATCAGCTTACATGCACAAAAACTATCAAACAAAACAACACGGGTCAGATTTACTAACGGCTTGCGCCAGGGCAAACCCTCTTGAGGATTTACTACAGTGAAAAATTTACGATGAAAAAGCATGAACGGTTGTTTTTGCCCCTGACCTTATTGCATTTGTCAGAGTTTCCATTTCAGATGCAAATTCATTGGAGTAGAGTATTCGCTTTTGGCGCTCTTTAATGTGGCACGATAGATCGTTATAGCTTCTGTGTACTTAGTTGTAATCAAACACATTTGTGACAGTTTCATTTTTATTCTGGATCCAGTGCTCTGCAGCTACACTGGAGCGCACTCACTACCAAGTGGACAGGGGTGGGGATTACAGTTCGAAGATACAATAGATCACCCTTAGTGTAATCTGTCAAAGTGACAGACGACCTTCAGATTTTTTCGTCACTGATAAAAAAAAAAAAAAATCTGTCAATGACGGACAATTTTCAATTAACGCGACTTCTGGTCTTGACTAGGGTGACCACCTGTCCCGCTGTGCATTGCACCGCACAGCATTTTCACCTATTGTCCCACATTTTCATCATGGTTTTTAACGATCATATTAAGTAAACATCCATGTGTTCTTTTAAGAATTTTTTTTTCTTATTATTTTTATTTTTGCGGCATAATTTCTGTCTTGACGCACTTTATTTTTTCATGGTGCAATAGTTGCTATAGCTGGAAGAACCAAAGAAAATAGAGTGTGTGTGATTTGAAGGCGAGAATATTTGTCTGAGCCTTGTATGGCTGTGGACCTAGTTCTCTTTCCACACAATCTTGTTGTGTCCATGTGCCTGTTGCAAGGTTTAGGACACAAACTCTGTCTCCAGGTGTGAGCTTATGCAGCATTTCTGCTTTCACCTCTTCTAAAACCCCACATGAAAAAAACTAAATGTTTTACTTGAAGATGATGTTATTTTTCTACTGAAAGCTTAGCTCTGCATTCACAGTAACTGTTTGTTTAAAGTTCCATCCATATCGAATGTTCTGTTTTGGTCCGTTTTTTTGGGGAGGCAGGAAATGAGATGAAAAACGTGTCTGCTCTTTTGTGAGATGGTGTGTCTGCAGCAACTATAAATTTTTCTTTTGTGTAGATCACACTGACATCGTATTTTTGCAGTCTTATAAGCAGTCACGGAGAATAACAGCACTACTAACGATTAATTTTTTCAGTAATGAGTAATCAAACGAATTACTCATTTCTCCCGTTACAACATGCAGGTTACTATAATTTATTATATTATTATAATTTTATTTTTTAGTTAATCTGAATGGATGCGCAAGCGTGCCTGTATTTGACAAACCGTAAACTCTAGTGTGAAGGAGCATGACTAGTCGTCGCTTTGTCTCACACACATGCAAAGAACAATACAGGGTGAGAGAGACTTACAGACCATGCAGAATTGCTACATGTAAACGATATTCTTTGCTGTATTTTCCTGTAAAAATAACAGAGCTCCCCTGGAATTCTTTAGCTTTTAAGAACTGTGAATTTTGAGTTTTCCTTTAGGCTTTATAGGATTTTGGAATGTGACACTGTTATACATTTTTGATTGGGTGAAAAACCTAGGACTAGTTCGCAAAAGTAAGTTTCTCAAACAAGTGAAATACCTGAAAATTTTGACTGGCTCACGATCAAATCTTGGTGAGCCAAGGATTCCAGCGACATAAGACACTTGTGTCAGAATAGAACAAGATGGATTCAAGTGTGAATGCAGATAGTAGTTTATTGCAATAAACAAGACAAAGTCACAAAAGCAGGTGGTCGTGGGTGCAGTGGTGTAGGCTTCCTCAGTAGCGCTAGGCTGCAATGGGTAGTGGTCCATATGAGTCCAACCAAGAGACAACGGGTAGAAAATAGTCCAGGAAACCAAAGACAGACTGGAGGGAATCCACACGCGAGCAGGAACCGGGAACAGAGCAAGCCACAGGTGCTGCACAGAGAGCAGACATGAGACAATAATCTGAAAAAGACAAGACAAACACTGAGACTTAAATAGGGTGGTTAATGAGCCCCAGCTGAAGCTAGTGAGCTCATCAACGGTAGTACACAAAACGACCAGAAGAGGCAGATGAACCTATGAACCGTGACAACTTGAGTCTGCGACTAATGAGCGATTTCGTAATTTTGATCGCTGTAGTGCCCTCAAGCTTTGGTCATGTTGAAGGTGGTGTGAGTACTACCATCCCTCCAAGTTTCAAGTCTCTACGACTTACGGTTTGGTCTGAACAATTAGTTTTATGTGGAGATCACGGCTCCGTGACCATTCTAACAATTACAATTAGGATTCAGCACTACGTGCTTAAACCCCTAAAAATAAATAACAACAACTAGATAGAATAGAAAAAGAATAAAGAACACTAGTGTTAGAGGGTTACGTTTTGTTTGTTTGTTTGTTTGTTTGTTTGTTGTTTTTAAGCCATAGGAAAAAAAAAAGTAGATAGAATAGATATAGAAGTAGAGAGACTCAGCTGCTCGGATTGGGCTGGAGAGATCTTTCCACTCTGGGGAGTAGTAAACGGTAAAAGTCCCTCCTCATGCAAAACATCTCTCAGTTTATCGCTCTGCTATGACCTCATGGGTCAAGACACATCCTCAAAGCATTACATTCCCAAACCTGCCCAGTTTCAGTTTACTTTATGCAGTTTTTTCACTTCAATGCACTGTATCAACAATCCTTTTCCAGGAATCCAAGTCCTTTCAAAAAAAGATCTTTCTATACAGCAACGAATAAAGCTTCCTTTATTTCAACATGTCCTTATTAAGTCTAAGCAGATGTGCTCATTTCCCAGAAAAGGAGTATGGAGCCTCTCCTCTCTCCTCTCTTCCTCATGTGTTTGAATTTATTCTGCACAGCCCCATTGGCATCCCACATGAATATGTCAGTGCAAAGACAAAGAATGCAATACAACTATTTTATTTTATTTTATTTTTATTATTTTATTTTATTTTTATTTTTATTTTTATTTTTTATTTTTATTATTATTATTATTATTTTATTTTAAGAATTAATAATTTAAAGAAGCATCCAATATTTAATAGATTGCATTTACATGTTGCATTTTTCTGTGTTTTCTTACAGGACATCACGTTGAATACTTGTCTTCCTATAATGGCTGAGATCAGCAAAGAATCATCCCCTAATCTGAATGAGATTGGAAGGGCAACATCACTGTAACATTAATTTACATTTTTATACTTTTATTGCAAGGGAACATGAGGAGAAAATGGGAAAGCTAAGTGGAAAGCACTCAAAAGAAATTGTGTCATGATAGCAAGATTTCAGTATTCAGCACCAATACCCATCAAATTCTGCCTCAGTACCAATTTCAACTAATAGAGTCATTTTTATTTATTTATTTTGTTTTTTTAATGAAAAACATTATCAACCATAGAATAGTGAATGCTTAATGTTTTTTTTTTTTTTTGTTTTTTCTTCACTTGTACTGTACATATAGGTGCTGCTAAAGTAAATTCTGCTAAAGGAAATAGCTGCAGAAGTACATATTTTACTACTTACTAACAAAATGTGGTTGCATTTATTGTTGCCATTATTTGAAAAGATTGATTTTATGTTGCTTGTGCATCTACCATTCTCTTTTAAGGGGGTCATATGATGTTATTTTAAAATTCATTATTTTGTTTAGTTGTTTGGGTATACTAGAATAGTTTAACAAGCTTTAATGTTAAAAAAAAACTTATCACATACTGTGCATCAGTGTTGGGAGTAACGCATTATAAGTAACATGAATTATGTGAACATTAGGGTGCCCAAATAGTGAATCTATATTCAGAAAGGCACGGAAAACACATACTAGCTAACACACAACATGCTTGTTACATTAGAGTATAAATATTTCAATTACCACATAAACAGAGTACAGAGAGATGACATAGGATGATGGCAAAGTTTGCAGATCCTGAGCACCACTGAAAAAATCTTATCTTGTAAAATAAATGTGTGGGAAGTATTGCAACAAATCTCGAAAGTGAAAGTAAAAAGTGAACACGCATTCAAAAGCAATTTCACATTAATGGTGGCTCCCTGATATTTACAATTTGTGTACAGTATAATAACCTAACAATACAATTGCGAGAGAAAACATTGAAAATGTATTTTCATATATATTTATATAAAAAAAAAATATATAATTCATATATATCACAAAACCAGATTCAGTATTCCAAATAATAGTATTCAGTATAAATTAATAAATTGAGAATATAATGCAAATCTGCAATAGTTTGTAAATTTTAATTGTAATGTTAAATAACACAAATATACTTTATATATTTAGTCCCACAGCTGGCCTTGGATGATCCAATTCATCCATATAAATAAGCATCATATTTGTGTTTCTTCTTTTTTAATTGTTCCAAGAAGAGTTATTGTTATTAATTTATTTTGTTAGCAAGGCCAGCCCAGGTGTAACGGAGAGTGAGAGGCGAGAGGCAAGCGGATCCATTTGCGAGCTTTTTTTAACAGGACGAGACAAAAACATAGTAGAACAGGCAGGGTCAAACAGTAGCAAACAGGCGTGTATGGAGCAAAACACAAGAACAGTCCGTAAGGCAGGCATGGGTCAATCAGCGGCGAACATAATCCGTAAGGGAACGAGACGAGGGAATAATCCGTGAAATGAGCTAGAGTCCAGTAGGCAGGCAGCGAGACAGACGAGATGGCCAGGCGAGAAAGCTAAACACAGGGAACTAGGAAAAAGGTAACTAGGGAACTATGAACGCTAACAAAGATAATAACAACAACAATACTCCGTGAGATACAGAGGGAAAGTCCGGGGCTTTTATAGCGCCACTGATTGGTCACAGGTGCTGACCCAATCAGCGCGCTGGACGACGGGGAATGTAGTCCGGGGTGTAGTGCAACAGTCTGAGCGTAGTGACCGGGTGAGAGCGACATCTGGTGGTGAGCGGACTGCAGGTCACCGACCAGATTCATGACACCAGGTGTGAAAAAGTAACGTAACATTCCATAAAAAATAACGAAGTAACAGTTACTTTTTTTAAGGGAGTGACGCAATGTTGTAATGCATTACTTTTGAAAGTAACTTTCCCCAACACTGCTGTACATTATTGCAGTACCGCTGTTCCCAGTCTGTCTGTAACGTCCCTTACCATAATCCAAGCTTCAGCTTCCAGGGCTTCTAAAGGCCCCAATATACTCAAAACTAAGTTTGAAATAACTGGTATACCTGTGGTATACTGTAAGCAAACATCCCAATGTCGCCCATTCTGATGAAAGAAACTTTTAAATGAATATGTGCTGTGCACTTTCCTTTCAGTAACAACATACATACAACAAAAATGAAGAAAACAGCAAGCTTTTTTTATTTTATTTTATTTTATTTTTATAAAAAGCATTTGATCATATCAACATTGGTATTTTCACATAAGCTCCAAATCAAATGAAGTCATGTCATGTGTTTTACATGGCACTTTATTCAATATATTGCTTAAAAATAATCAGCAGCATTAAACATGAAAAACAGTGTCTCGTTTTATCAGAAGCATAACTTTTGCTAGTATAATGCATGTTTTTACCTGTGGACATCTCACCTTCAAGGACTCTACAGACGAAATGAGCCCAGAGAAGAGTTCTCTGTCTACTTCACTATAAACTCTGGTATGGTTTGACAGAAATATGAATGGACCAAAGACATCAAAGCAAACCAAAAAAAAAGGGTGTGATGTCACAAGATATGAGCCTAAAAAGGACAGAATGCTCAAGCATGCCTAGTTTTTCTCATTGCGTTGCCCATTATAGTTTGGTACAGGCATGAGAACCAAATCTTATGGCAGCTGTGTAAAGCCCAGGACACACCAAGCTGCTGTTTAGCTGTTAAACTATGCAGAGTCATTACTGAGAATCTATCGACTTACATGCTAGTTGACCATCGACTGTAGTCTGTGGTGTGTTTAAGTGCAATTTTTTGTTTATTTTTTAAACTGACACAGACCATGCCACAGTTGGCTTTCATCCACACTAGTTCTTTGGTGCTTGTTTGGTGTGTCTCTACCTTAACAGAGGAATTCCTTATTTATTTGTTAGTTTCTTTGGTATTTTTAGGTTGGTGTTAAAAAAAAATGACAGCGTTAATGCAAAGCGCACCAGCACACATTAAATGTTTTATTTTTTGGTCTGCACTCTTAAATGATTAGTACACTTCCAGAACAAAAATGTACAGATAATTTACTCACCCCTGTAGTAAATTAGCTCAATAGGGAAGTGTATATAAATAATTACAATTAATTATGATCAATTACAATTCATTGCTTGGGAATTATAAGGTTCCATCTGACATTTTTGAGTGCTAAACGTCAGCTGCTAATATCAGCTGCCAATAGTAACTGTAGCAGAATTAAATTGCCATCAACTAATCTGTTCGTCCAGCGAATTTCATATCAACTCTAAGAAAGGATGTTTATTTTTGAGGCCACAGAAACCCTCTACAGTATTAATGCATTAGAGCATGTAATTAGATCGGAATCATAAAAGGGACAGAATCAGAAACTCAGAAACAGAATCAGTAATTTGTGCACAGGAGTTTTATTATCTATACACTAACACAAACACACATCGCTCATACAAGGAAGGGCAAGTGAGACTAGATGAATGAAGCCAAAAAAAACACATCTTCATCAGTTTGACAACACAGGCGTTGCAAATCCTTGCAGCGCAAACACAAATACGGAAATGCGCTGCAAATTCTCACAACACAACCAAACACAGAAACGCGCGGCAAACACAAACGCGCTGCAAATAGCACGGACCACAACGGAAATGTTTCAGGGGGACCTCAAAAAGTGACGAACCCAGCTGGGACCTGATTCATTATTATTATTATTATTATTATTATTATTTTGGTTCTTATTCAGTTTCATCATCTAAACAAAAAAACAAGGCAACATTGCACATTTCAAATTGCAAATTCAACCGCAAAAAAAAAAAGGTTTCAAGGTAAATTTTAAGATTAGTGTTACAAAATGTAATATATAATGGTTTCTTCTGACTTACTTTTGACTTGTGAACATAAAAGTTTGCTAAGATAATTAAGAGATTTATAATATAAACCTGTTTATCAGAAAAAGAGGGGTTTTGAAAACAAAGTAAAATATCATAAAAATCTAAATTAAGGGGTTTGCTTAATTTCTTTGTTATGTCTATTTTAAAGCCAGTCCAAAATGAAATAGAATAAGGGCAATAGAAAAATAAATGTTCAATATCTGGACCTGATTATTTGTTCAGTGGCTTTTGATCAGAGAGGTGTTGTCTGTGAACTAAAAGGTGAGTTTTTTTGTTTAACATCCTGATCATATGATTCATTGGTCTTTTGGATATTATTAGACTAATCTGACGAATTACACACTTAACTGTGAAACGTTATTAACTTAATTGCAAATAAATAAATAAATAAATATATGCAAATAAACATAACGTTCAAAGTTCACGAAAAAAAACCTGCAATGCTTTATTAATAGTTCAGGTCCCAGCTGGGTTCGTCACTTTTTGAAGTCCCCCTGAAACATTTCCGTTGTGGTCCGTGCTATTTGCAGCGCCTTCGTGTGTTTGGTTGTGTTGTGAGAATTTGCAGCGCGTTTCCGGATTTGTGTTTACATTGCGAGGATTTGCAGCGCATTTGTTGTCAAACTGATGAAGATGTTTTCTTAATTTGTTGTCGTTTTTTTCTGTTTGCATGTGTTTCTTAAGTTGCAGTGCGTTGAGCTCTCTCGGCCACCGTATAAAACAGCGATATAGGCCGATTTTGAAGTTGAGGGAGAACATGAGATGGGAGTTTTTGACATACCCTAACTGTCATGAACCGGAAAAAGTTCAGGCAGAGCAAGACAAGACAAGCGTTTTACATTAAAAAAATATTTAAATGGTATTTTTTTACATGAAAATAACTGATTGTTTCACTCGATAAGACCCTTCTTTTTTCGCTGGGATCATTTGAAGCCGCATTTAAACTGCATTTTTAAAGTTCATACTCGCAGGCACCATATAAATCCACTATATGGAGAAAAGTCCTGAAATGTTTTCCTCAAAAAACATAATTTCTTTACGAATGAAGAAAGAAAGATATATGGATATCTTAGTTGATAACGGGGTGAGTAAATTATATGTTGTTTTTTTGTTTTTTTTTTTTCCTGGAAGTGAACTAATCCTTTAAGTAGCATGCCAAGTAGCTGAGTGCAGATTTATTTGTTTGTGTTGAAGGTGTAAGGAAAAAATGTGCAGAACAATTTTCACAAAACTGTCATTTGTTAGTCTTCTTATATTTGTTCAATATAGTTGTATGCTTTTATTTTATATCATGCATGTTGAAATATTATTTGTTTGTGTTTTGTTTAGTTCAATTTGTTAATTAAGAAAGAAAGTTGTAAGCGTCATAAGGGCATGATTGGACAGCAGCCAGAAGAAAGGGAGTGGGTCAGATATAAACTTTGGACCACGTCATACGTTTTGTTTCTCATCGAATGTCTTCTTTTTCATTTGATATATGTTTTTTTTTTTTTTTTTTAATGTGCAAGAATGTCTCAAACAGAAACATCTGCTTTCTGTATTTTACTTGAAATTGTGAGGAATTAGCATCTGCGATATGCTGTCCTGCGTTAAAGTGCTTGTCCAGTCTGGTCTCTACAGTCTTACTCATGGAGACATTCAGACAAGAGTTTACTAGAATAAGTTCAATGTTTATGTTAAAACAACGTCTGTAGGTGATTTTATGTTGTTAAGTTCTAAGTAAGAGTGGTTTCTATGAATTATAATTTTTTGTTTTTGTTAGTGCTTTCAGTGTTATTTTGAGTTTTATTTATTTATTATTATTTTTTTAAATGTAAGACACCAATGGACAAGTGCCTGCTATTGTGATGTTTTCAAAAGTGCCATTTAAGTGTCAGAGCTAAAATACTGTAATATGTCACTTCTCACAAAACACAAATGTTTCCATACTCTCTTAAAAAATAAAGGTGCTTCACGATGCCATAAAATAACCTTTTTTGTCTAAATGGTTCCATAAAGAACCTTTAACATCTGAAGAAGCTTTCTGTTTCACAAAAGGTTGTTTTTGATGAAAGAAGGTTCTTCAGATTACAAAAAGGTAATGAAAAGATGGTTCTTTACAGAACCTTGACTGAATGGTTCTATGGCATCGCTTTAAGAACCTTTTGAAGCACCTAATAAGCTGCTGAAATAAATTATCAGTCTATGTAAACAGATGCTATTGTGTGGTTAAAAAAAAAAAATCACTTTCAAATGAAATACTTTGCTGTTAATACATACCTGATGCTCTTATATTGTCTGGACTGTGTGAGTTTGTTATTGTGTGGTTAAAAAACTATACAAAAAACACTTATCTAAGTGAAATACTTTGCTGTTAATACAGATCTGATTCTCTTACAATGTCTCAACTGTGTGAGTGTGTTTGCTACTAAATCATTTTTAAGTTGCCAAAAATAGCTCAACTAATGTGAGTCATGTTTTCATTTGAGTAATCAGGTCTGTCTGTTTTGAAATGTGATTAATGCTGATGCACTAAACTCTTAACAACATTTTAAAACATTTCAGCACTGTTAGCAACTTGTTTAAACATTTTATCAATGTGCTAGAAAATGCTAATAACATTACATTAAAATACAGTGAAACTTCGAGCTAGTTAATTCAAACTTTCAAACAAGGCTTTGTCAAGCCTGTTTAATATTGTTGTTACTGTAAAACTAGTGTATGTGCAATCAGAAACAACTATAATCAATAAATCAATAAGTAGTACAATTCTGAAAAGCCATACACTCTTTGAAGAAGATGCCATAATAAATTATTATTATTATGTAGTTAGGAAACAATAACTTATAAGTGGAACAAATGAGAGATTTTACTCTGTCTGCGCCTTGCGATCCAGAGAATGAACTCAATAACCCCTCGGTTCCTCTCAAGCAGACAAGCAGATGTGAGCATACAAAGAGAGAGAGAGAGAGAAACAGCAAAACAAGGGAGAGATCAAAAGATGCGAGTAAAAAAGGGAGAGGGAGAATAATCTGGCTCTGAGAGCAGACTGCTATGAACAGGTATTTGTATTCATTGTCTCCTAGCAGCTGGATGGCATTAATGCACATTCTTGATTGGGGGGGCCCTGGTGATGCTAGAAAAATGAGTTGACTTTTCCTGTAAAATTACACTTTATGTGAAATGCTACTAAGCAGATGTCAAAAGAGAGAGAGAAAAAAAATAAATAAAGTGAAAAGTATTAAGGCATATTTAATGCAGGGCTAAGAGAATATGCAGATGCAGATCATGGTGAATGTGTATAGGTCAAATATGCTAGCAGTAGCTATAGATAGTAGGACTATCGAGTCAAGACCGAGTCCAAATGGCACAGTCAAAACAGAGAAAGGGGGAAAAAAATCTTCTTCAAGACAACATACAATTGTGGCACTTCCCCCGGTGGATATAAATAATGGACTTGCAGCGATAGTTAAGTCATTTATTAGTAGGAATAAAAATCATTTAGTTCAGTTAGAGAACAGACAATTAAAAACTGAACATGGCTAATCAATGCAGTGTGCAGAACAACAGACCCATCGCAGATCAGCAGCAAGAGATTTCCGAAGAGTGAGATGAGACAGACCAGACGATGGCAGAAAATTTAGTTTAGTTTAAAGAAATGCAGGGAAATTGGATTTTTAAATGCTTGTTGACCTTTGCCATTTATCTGGTGATTTCGTAAGTTTTTTTTTTTTTTTCATTCGTTTCTAATGCTATTTACAGTGTTTGCTTATTTTCACTCTATTTCAGTTTTGTGAAATGTATTTATTTTACATTACATCAATGTATTCTGTGCCTCCAGGCTTTATTAGTTTTGCTAATAAATGTTGTTTTTTATTCATTTGGTTCCACAGCATTTGCTTTTTTTTTTTTTGTTTAACAAAGTTATGCTATTTTATATTAGGCCTATAGCATGGTGTATTTTTATTCTTTTTGTTAATAAAAGTTCTATGTTTAATACAAGTAAGTTTGTCGTTGCACAGATAAGCAATTAACTCTGAATAGCGCTGTTTGAAAGTGAAAGTCAAATGTGCTCGGGCATTTATAAGCCATTTAAAAGTGAAGGAAAGTGAAGAGGATGAGAGGGAGAACTTTGGACATACCTGGAGCAGTGGGCGCCACAGCAAACAAACAAACAAACAAAAAGGCTCAGCACTGCTCTGAGTGAGTGTGTGTGAGTATGAGTCACCATTGGCCACACTTCAGGTCACTTTCACGTTCATATCCAATGTGAACACAACTTTACAGCACGGGATGACAGGTCTCACTGTGCACGCTATGTGATAAACCTTATACAATATAAATATGATTAATAACAGAGTGGTATTAAAGGTAGACACCACAACCATAATAAATGTCTGTACAACCACAATAAGAGCAGCAGTCTGTAAATCAAGATAAATCTTAAAGACTGCATATCAGCGATTAAAGGCAGAATCTCTAGCATATCTTAGGCCTGTACTTGGTGGAAAAAACAACAATAACAACATAGCAATGATTTTTGAACTTCTTTGGAAGTAATTCTGAATCATGATCCACGTGACATCACGGACGGAGAAAGCGCAAAATAAAAGCTTTGTGGAAGGCAGAAAAGAAGTAATAATTTCTAGATTAAAGTTGGGACACATGGCTAAATTCAACACTTGCATTAACTGGGAAGCACGGAAATGGTATGTGTGATAAATGTGATTGTAACGGGACTCGTGAGAAGCATTGTAGATCCAGGTGCGAGCTTTATTAAACACAACGTAGTCAAGACAGGCAAGGTCAATCTCCGACAAACAGTAATATCCAGGGCAAGGCGAAAGTAAGGCAATGAAACAAGGCAAAACTATAGCAATGAAACAAGGTATAACTATGACTATGAAACAAAACAAAACCATGGAAATCACAAAACAAGGCAATGAAACAGGGAAAATGCTTGGTAGAGTCCGCACAGGCAAAACAATACTTCACCAAGCCTGTTTGGTATAGACCTCCTTAATGGCCACCAATCCCATGGCAAAAACAGAACAAATAGGAACATACTTAGCGTAGCTGCTGTTCAAACTAAGAAAAGGAAGATTTGTTAAACCAGAGCTAAAGGAATAATAATGAACATTTGATCAGATATAGCTGCAGGGAAAGTTTATGAGATGCATTATTTGAATGCTTGGCTAAAAAGATGAGTCTTTAATCTAGATTTAAACAGAGAGAGTGTGGAGTTATCCGAACGTTATCAGGAAGGCTGTTCCAGAGTTTGGGTGCCAAATGCGAAAAAGCTCTACCTCCTTTGGTGGACTTTGCTATCCTAGGTACTACCAACAGTCCAGAGTTTTGTGACCTTAGGGAGCGTGATGGATTGTAGCGTGGTAGAAGACTAGTTAGGTACGCAGGAGCTAAACCGTTAAGTGCCTTATAGGTAAGAAGTACTATTTTGTAGCTGATGCGGAACCTAATAGGTAGTGAGTGCAGAGACTTTAAAATTGGGGTAATATGATCATATTTTCTTGACCTGGTAAGGACTCTAGCAGCTGCATCTGTAGCTTGTTTATTGAAGATGCAGGACAACCACCTAGTAGTGCATTACAATAGTCCAGTCTAGAGGTCATGAATGCGTGAACTAGCTTTTCTGCGTCAGAAACATGTAACATGTTTCGCAGCTTGGCAATGTTTCTAAGATGGAAGAATGCTGTTTTTGTAACATGAGAAATATTATTTTCAAAAGACAAGTTGCTGTCTAATATAACACCCAGGCTTTTGACTGTAGTGGAAGTAACAGTACATCCGTCTAGTTGTAAATTGTAAGTCAAAAGATTCTGTGCATTGTATTTAGGTCCAATAAGTAATATCTCTGTCTTATCTGAATTTAATAGCAGAAAATTATTGGTCATCCAATCTTTTACATTTTTAACACATTCTGTTAACTTCGATAATTCAGAAGTTTCATCTGGTCTTGTTGAGATATATAGTTGAGTATCATCAGCATAACAATGGAAACTAATCCCGTGCTTTTTAATAATATTACCAAGCGGCAGCATGTATATTGAAAATAGTAGAGAACCTAGAACAGATCCTTGTGGCACTCCATACTTTACTGGTGATAACTGAGATGACTCCTCGTTTAAATAAACAAAGTGGTAGCGATCAGACAGGTAGGATCTAAACCATCTTAAAGCCTGCCCTTGGATACCTGCATAATTTTGTAGTCGATCTATTAGTATGTCGTGATCTATAGTGTCGAACGCAGCACTAAGATCAAGTAAAACTAGCAATGAGATGCAGCCTTGGTCTGACGCAAGAAGCAAGTCATTAGTGATTTTAACAAGTGCAGTTTCTGTGCTGTGATGGGGCCTGAAGCCTGACTGAAATTCTTCATAGATAGATAGATCTTCGTAGATTTGCAAGAATGAGCACAGTTGAGCAGATATAACTTTCTCTAAAATTTTAGACATAAATGGAAGATTAGAAATGGGTCTGTAATTAATAAGGGGCTTACTAACCGCTAGCTTGAATGGTTTAGGGACGTGACCTAAAGATAACGATGAGTTGATAATATTGAGAAGCGGTTCTTCTGCCACAGGTAACAATTCTTTCAGTAATTTAGTGGGTACAGGATCTAATAGGCATGTTGTTGGTTTAGACACAGTGATGAGTTTATTTAACTCTTCCTGTCCTATAGCGGTAAAGTACTGCAGTTTTTCTTTGGGTGCGACGAAAGAAGTTGACATATTAGACGCAGTATAATCTACATTGGTTATTGTATTTCTGATGTTATCTATTTTATCAGTGAAGTAATTCATAAAGTCATTACTATTAAACTGTAAAGGAATATTTAGATCAGGTGGTGTCTGGTTATTTGTTAATCTAGCCACTGTGCTAAATAAAAACCTTGGATTGTTTTGGTTGTTTTCTATGAGTTTGCGGATATGCTCGGCCCTAGCAGCTTTTAAAGCCTGTCTGTATCTGGACATACTGTTTTTCCATGCAATTCTAAAAACTTGCGCTCAAGATTGCGAGTTTCTTTTTTGAGGGATTGGGTATTACTGTTGTACCATGGAGCAATACGTTTTTCTCTAACTTTTTTCAATTTGATGGGGGCAACAGCTTCTAACGTATCGGAGAAGATGGTGCCCATATTGCTAGTCATTTTGTCTAGATCCTGTGTATTAAGGGGTACACAGAGCAGTTGAGATAAATCACGCAGGTTATTTGTAAATCTATCTTTGGTGGCTGGAACAATAGTTCTGCCAAGACGATAACACGGAGCCATATAGTTAATATCAGTGATACGCAGCATGCACGATACAAGGAAATGGTCAGAAACATCATCACTTTGAGGTACGATATCTATATCAGTAAGATCAATTCCATGCGATATAATTAAATCTAGCGTATGATTAAAACGATGAGTGGGCCCGGTGATATTTTGCTTGACTCCAAAAGAGTTTATTAGGTCAGTAAACGCAAGTCCTAACGCATCATTTTTTATTATCAACGTGAATGTTAAAATCTCCAACAATTAGCACTTTATCAAAATTAACCAATAGTTCTGAAAGGAATTCTGCAAATTCTTTTAGGAAATCTGTATATGGCCCTGGCGGTCTATACACAGTAGCTAAAACAAGAGATAGGAGAGATTTCTTTTGCATATCTGGCAGAGTAACATTAAGCAAAAGTATTTCAAAAGAATTAAACCTGTATCCGGTTTTCTGAGTAACATTGAGAATATCACTATATATTGTTGCAACACCACCACCACGACCAATCATATGGTCTCACAAGGGGTCTGAGGATCTCATCTCGGAACCTAATGGCAGTCAGGCTACCTCTGGCGAGCACATGGAGGGCTGTGCGGCCCTCCAAAGACATTTAAATGCACATAAGCACTAGTAAACAATACATTTAGAGTTTGTAAAATACACACGTGTCTAGGGAAGCAGCAAATAACAATCCACTCAAATTTAATTTGCAGATGTGTTTTATTCATATCACATACACATAGTGTAAGTAACTAAAAAGTTAACTATACTCCTTTCCCAGTTCACCAGCCACTACGTGTATTTTAGGAGAAACCGATGAATTTACGTGCTGTAAATCCGGTGTTACGGTTTAACTGGTGACCGTGTTATCAGTGTCAGTGATGGAGGGAGATTCAGTCACTCTACACACTGATGTCAAGAAAACCCAAGATGACATCATTAACTGGTATTTTAATTCACATTGTTGAAATCAGTGGATACCTAGATAGTATTATTATAGAAGATGAGTATAATGGGAGATTCAGAGACAGACTGAAGCTGGATCATCAGACTGGATCTCTGACCGTCACAAACATTACAATCACAGACTCTGGACATTATGTACTACAGGTCTTCAGAGTCAGTGAAATTATCTTCAGTGTTTCTGTTCATGGTAAGTCTAGCTATGTACATTTAAATTCCGTAATGTGTTTAATCTGTTTATTATAAACATTTGCATCATAAGGGGGATTGTAAACCAATAATGTTTTATAATTTTGGTTCATAAAAGCCACAGTTTCTTATCATAAATTGTATACTGTTAAACGCATCTGTTATTTCATAATCGTGTTTTTTGTTTGTTTGTTTGTTTGTTTGTTTGTTTTTTTAGTTCAGTGGGGATGTAAAGTGCAAGAGAATTTGATGTAAAATAAAAATAAAAATGTGCCATAACCATTTTAGGTTGAAATAGCATGTGCAATCACCGTTCTTTCATAAATCCACAACATATAGCAGATTTATTTATTTATTTTTATTTTTTTTTTTGGTGTGTTTTGGTGTGTTTTTTTGTATTTGTGTTCTTGGTGCAGAGGCAGAAAAAATGAAGACGACGCCAGTGAAGAAGGGAGAATCTGTCACTTTAGATCCTGGTGAAATAAACACAGATTATTTCATGACATGGTATTTTAATGACAGTTGCATTGCTGAAATCAGTGGAGATCCTAATAAGATCTGTTCGGATGATCAGTGTAAAGATGCTGATGAGAGATTCAGAGACAGATTGAAGCTGGATCGTCAAATTGGATCTCTGACCATCATGAACATCAGAACCACAGACTCTGGAATCTATAAACTGGAGATAAACAGCAGCATTCGTCGTCTTCGCCGCAGCAGCAGCATCAGCATCAGTAGCTTTAAGAGCTTCCATGTTGCTGTCATTGGTGAATATGATTCACTTATTTAGTGCAGAAAAATGAGAAATGTTTACATTTCTTTTGTGTTCAGTTGGACTCAATTACATTTTGACTTATTTTGAAATAATATTCATAACACTGTAGCCTTTTTAATTGCTGTTATAAAAAAAAAAAAAAAAAAAAAAAAAAAACATTTATCAGTTTAATCAGTATCATACAACTGATCCAATTAGAAAGGTTTAAATTGCATTTTAAATCTTTAATAGAGGTCGACCGATGTATCAGTTTTGCCGATTATTCAGCACCGATAGTTGATTGGCTGAACTATGGGTTATCAGCAAAAATCCATGGCGATATTTTTTTTTTTTTTTTTTTCTCCCCAGGTTGGGTCTGTTGCTGGAGTGTCTGAGAGGGTCGTCATTATACAGCAACGTCCCTATAGTCTTTGTTATACAGCAGCAGAGCGGCCTCTAGTGGCGGAAAATCACAGACAGCAAATGCCGACACTATGCACCACACAGAGCAGGACACTTCAAAGGCAGATTTAAAACATTGGCAACGAAACGGTGTGTACAGTACAGTACAGTGATGAATTTGTTGACTAGATGCTGCATTAGTGGAGAGAAGAGAGCAGTATACTTTTGCCCATTTGGTGATCAAATAAAGTCTTGTTGACCGCCGTTTGAATTGATATCGGATAGCTGCGAGTTCTTCTAGACGCGGTGCTGCACTTTTGCTCATTGTGTGACTAACATATTTTTATATTTTGATTAGATAACCACAAATGTTCCAGAATAAAAGCAGTTAAATTGTGAAAGTACACAATATTCATATGTATGCAATTTCAATACTGTGGCCTTTGTGTAGAAATTTAAAGATGACCATCTTTAGTTTGATTGTTGATGTACTGGTAACACTTTTCAATATTTGTAACATTAAGATTGACAAAAGCTGTAGAATAGAAGTATTGTTCCTTGTTAGAGTGTGTTAATTTCAGCATTTACTATTATTTTTAAAAATTTAATTGCTTTTGTTAACATTAATGAACAATGAACTGTAATGGTCAATAAATAATTAATAATTATATTTTTATTCATTTACAAAGTATGGTTCAGTAGGCTACTTTTTATTTATTTATTTTTTTTTTTTCTAGTAGGGCACTATTTATTTTCCATTCAGTATCCATTTTAAAAACTATTGGTCGATTAATCTGTATCAGCCAGTGTGTTCCAACCTAGTTACCTAGATATTACGGTGTTGCCGTAATAACTCCGCACAACCAGGACAGAATGCAAGTATCTCATACACACAGCTAATTTACATAAAAATATAAGATTGTAAATCAGCTTACATGCACAAAAACTATCAAACACAACAACACGGGCCAGATTTACTAACAGCTTGCGCCAGGGCAAACCCTCTTGAGGATGTGCCCCTGACCTTATTGCATATGCATTTGTCAGAGTTTTCATTTCAGATGCAAATTCATTAGAGCAGAGATTTTTTTAAGCCATTTTTATGCCTTTATTTGGATAGGACAGTGTAGATGGACAGGGAGCAAAGTGGGAGAGAGAGAAACTGGTGGGAACTCAGGTCACCCACAGCACAATGGCGCTATATGTCAATGCACTAACCACAGAGCTATAGGTGCCAACTGGAGCAGAGTATTTAAATTAATCATGCAATGTGAAGTTTACGGTGATCAGTTTGCACTGCTGGTTTGCACCATTAAAACAGTATGTCTTGACCAGAGGTTGTGTTTGACTTTAACATTGTCCGTCATTTTGATCTATTAATAATCTTTTATTACCTGTCAATTTAATTTTCATATTTTAATTATAATAACACACTTAATTGCTTTTTATTTTTGTTCACATTTTCAGTTTTAATTATAAACCTACAGAACGATAGGCTTACACATTTATTTTGAAGAGAACAGGTGAACAGAGTGACTGCGTAACTTTTCATGTTCAACACCACACCCCACAGTGACATAGATGTTAATATATTCTCATTTTTATGAACCAATATCAATTCATAAATCCCAATCGATTGTAACCCTAGTAGCAATTACCCACTATGCTAAAGCTGGGGCCTGGGTAAGTATAAGGGTTAACTACAATAAACCAATTAACTGCTTTCCCTCCTGCAACAATAAAGAGTGAGAATTCAAAACTTGGTTCACGTGTGTTTTATATAGATCTGAGTAAACTGACAAATGAAAGCAATGTAAATACAAAAATTGTTAAAATAACACAAAGTAGTTGCAAAACCCAAAGCCACTATGTCACATGATTTCCTTTTACCCGAGTGATACGTAGAAATAAAACAGCCTTTTAAGTGTTAGATACCTTTTAAGTGAGTTAACCTTGTGGCTTTAACTGAATTACTTAATATAAACTTCCAACTGGATACAAAGTTACAATTGAGATGAAGAAACAAACGACTCTGTACACTTGGTTAACAAATAACAGTTACGTGGGCCCACACTCGATGGGTGCCACTGTACCACGAATCGTCCGGACGTCGGCTCGCCCACGAAGCTGGCGAGTGTTTCCCTGCAGCAACAGCAGAACTCCGGGCTTTTCCGGTCACCCGGAGCACTATCTGTTCCGCCTCTTCTCTGTTGAAGGTTGATCCAGCCAATGCTAATCACCCCTCCTCGTGTGAAAGGGATGAACGCGACAGGTGGAATCCTTCACACTATCACCTACGCTGGCTAAATAAAGTTATTATTAGCACGGTACTCTGAATCACCAGGACTTTCAGATAGAATATCATGTTTTGGAGGAACTACGCAGTATTATTTTTCCTCGCTCCTTCTTGTGTCTCTCCCCTCCCTTTCCGCCAGCCACACCCCCCTCATCATAATCGTGGATCACATAAACACGCAAATAATACATTAAATAATTAAAGAACATGAAGCATTATTTATACTTGTCAGGGATTGGTCAGGTTCTGCAGCCACTCACACACAACGTTCACTCTCCCCTGAATTCTGATCACCGTCACCTGTATTCAATCACCGCACACACATAAAAGCACGTACCACTCACCAGTCATTGTCCGGGCTTGTTCATACGAAGTGGACTCTTTGCGAGATTCTCTCCAAGATCACGATTACCTAACTTACCTGAATATACTTACCTTTGTCTCTGTTCCATTTCAGTCTGCCAAGTTCAGCCGCAACCATTCAGTGGTGTGTGTGCCGTAAGTCTGACAGCTGTCAGCTAACTGTGTGTGTGTGTTTCATCGGATCAGCGATCTACCTCCCGTCATTCCTGAAAAGAAGAAACAGTCATCATTCACCCTGTGGACATTCACTCAAGGACTCTAAACATCCGTATATTCAACTTACCTGCTTCACGTCATTGTTCATTCCCTGCTCTGCTGTAAATAAACTTATTGTATTTCACTTACCTCAGTTGTCCGTCTGCTTCCGTAACAGAAGCCCGGACCAACAATTCAACAGCATGAGCAATCCCGATCCATTCCAGGAACTGGTGGATTCCCTCCGGAAGGTATTGTTACGTTTACCAGTCACCACTCCATCTGCTCCACCTTCCGAGGAACCACCAGCACAGAGCACTTCTTCGGCCATCATTCCTTCCAGTCCCATGGCCCGGCCGGCGCCCTACGCTGGCGGGGCGGAGGAGTGCAACGGATTTTTATTACAATGTTCACTGGTATTCACAATGCAACCTTCTTTGTATCCCACAGATCAATCCCAAATCGCTTTCATCACATCGTTGTTAACCGGACCAGCCCTCCGATGGGCCGAAACCATCTGGCAGCAAGGTGGTCCGGCAGCTTATTCCATCCGAACGTTCACAGCTCACTTCAAGGAAGTATTCGGACAATCGGATGGAGAAGTATCCGCTGGTGAGCAATTATACCATCTTAAACAAGGTGTGATGTCTACACAGGAATATTCTCTTCGTTTTCGTACTCTAGCTGCTGCAAGCGGATGGAATGAGCGTTCTCTCATGACCACCTATCGATTGGGGTTGGAACCGAAACTCCGGAAGCAGTTAGCAGCGCTAGATGACAACATGGGATTAGAAAAATTCATCCAACTCTCTCTTCGCTGTTCCGAACGGATTAATTCATACCAGTGCAACCAAGAACCTACCAATCTTCCACTCTGAGCCAGCCAGCCCTTCAGAACCAGAACCCATGATCCTGGAATCCGGAAGACTTACCTCCGCTGAGCGACAGAGAAGGCTGACCCGGGGTCTGTGCTTGTATTGTGGAGCTAGCTCCGTCCAGTACGCATTGCGGTGAGTGGTATTCTAAATGATCAGGAAAAGATGCATCCTTTGACTACCACTGTTTGTATAACCACTCTGTCTTCTTCTGTTGTAGTCCCCGCTCTTATTGACTCCGGGTCAGCAGGAAATTTCATCTCGGGGACCCTCTGTCGCCAGCTCCACCTCCAAACAAAAAAAACATCCAAGATATATCAAATCCAACCAATAACCGGCGAAACAACCTCATCCACACGCATCCAGTGCAAGTGTGAACCCATCAACCTCCAGATAGGAATTCTTCACAAAGAAAAGATCCAACTTCTGGTTCTGGAGGGCACCAACATGGACATCATTCTAGAGCGCCCGTGGCTGGTTAAGCACGATCCCATCCTCTCTTGGGGCACTGGAGAAATAATCAAATGGGGAGAGGGATGTACTACAGATTGTTTTCCGGAGATTCCTCGGCCGGTTAGAAAATGTCTACCTGTCTTCACCACCTCCGTCGAAAGTCCCATCGAGAAGAGGTCAGTTAAAATACCCAAGATCTACAGTTCCTTCCAGGACGTCTTCTGCCCCAAGAGAGCCTCCCAATTACCTCCACACCGGCCATGGGACTGCGCCATTGACCTGATTCTGGATGCGCCAATGCCCAGAGGTAAGATCTATCCGTTGTCGCTTCCGGAGACTCAGGCCATGGAGGAGTATATCCAAGAGGCTCTGAGTCAGGGGTACATCCGTCCTTCCACGTCACCTGCAGCATCCAGTTTCTTCTTTGTGGCGAAGAAGGATGGAGGGCTGCGGCCGTGTATTGATTACCGGATCATCAATCAAGGTACAATCAAGTTCCGTTATCCCCTTCCTCTCGTCCCTGTGGCCCTCGAACAACTCAGATCAGCGAAGATCTTCACCAAGTTGGACCTCCGCAGCGCTTACAATCTGGTGAGAATACGTGAGGGGGATGAATGGAAAACCGCCTTTGTGACCCCTACTGGCCATTATGAGTACCTAGTCATGCCCTATGGTTTGGTCAATGCCCCCTCTGTATTTCAAAACTTCATCCATGAAGTACTCCGGGAGTTTCTCCATAAATTTGTCGTTGTCTACATAGATGACATCTTGATTTACTCCCGGAGTGAGACTGAACATCATCACCACGTTGCGGAGGTCCTTCAAAGACTCCGGGAACACCAGCTTTACCTCAAAGCAGAGAAGTGTTCATTTCATCTCCCTTCTGTACAATTCCTAGAATACATCATCGACCAGCAGGGGGTATGCATGGATGAGAGGAAGGTTTCTGCAGTTGTCTCCTGGCCAGAACCCACAACAATCAAAGAACTCCAAAAATTCCTAGGATTCTCCAATTTGTATCGAAGATTCATCCAAAGCTACAGCAACCTCACTACTCCTCTCACCACTCTGCTCAGGGGAAAACCCAAACATCTCAATTGCACTCCCGAAGCCGCCGCAGCCTTCCAATCCTTGAAGTCCGCCTTCACACAAGCTCCACTCCTGACTCATCCTAATCCTGGTGGAGGTAGACGCATCCACCACCGGGGTAGGAGCTATCCTCTCCCAATACCATGGGAATCCTCCGCTACTCCATCCATGTACCTACTTCTCTCGAAAGCTCAATCCGGCGGAGAGGAACTATGACATCGGCAACAGGGAGTTGTTAGCCATCAAACTCGCCTTGGAGGAGTGGGGACATTGGTTGGAGGGAGCAAATTTTCCATTCAAAGTAATAACAGACCATAAAAACCTGCAGTATCTCCGAAACGCCAAGAGACTTTGTCCCCGTCAAGCACGCTGGTCATTATTCTTCTCCAGATTCCAGTTCTCCATTACATATCGTCCAGGATCCAAGAATATTCGAGCTGATGCATTATCAAGAATGCATGATCACTCTGAACCCGTTGAGAATCCAGTCAACATCATTCCAGAACACATCAGCATCAACCCAATAGAATGGTCTGCCCCTCCTGTCGTCACCACTCCTGACCCTAGACCTCCACCGGGTTGTCCACCAGATCGTCAATTTGTACCCAGGATCCAATGGATAGATCTCATCCACTCCACGCACACCTCCCTGGGCACTGGGCATCCAGGGGTCAACAACACCCTCACGCTATTATCTGAACGCTTCTGGTGGCCTACCATGGCAAGGGATGTGAAGCAGTACGTCCAAGGGTGTAAGGAGTGTGCCATGTCCAAGAGTCCCCGACACTTACCTGCAGGAAAGCTCCATCCCTTGCCTGTCCCGAACCGCCCCTGGTCACATCTAGGAGTAGATTTCATGACTGATCTCCCCTCATCAGATGGAAATGACTGCATCCTGGTTATCATTGATCGATTCTCTAAATTCTGCCGTCTCATTCCTTTGAAAGGACTTCCAACCGCCCTAGAAACTGCTGAACTACTCTTCAATCATGTTTTCCGCTATTATGGTATCCCCAAAGACATCGTTTCAGACAGAGGACCCCAATTTATCTCAAGAGTTTGGAGATCGTTTTTTCAGACTCCTAGGTGTGACCATCAGCCTCTCCTCTGGATACTATCCTCAAACCAACGGCCAGACGGAGAGGAAAATTCAAGAGGTGGGGCGGTTCCTCAGAACCTTCTGTCATGGTCACCAGAACTCCTGGAACCAGTTTCTGGGCTGGGCAGAGTATGCCCAAAATTCACTGCGGCAGCCGACCACAGGACTCACACCATTCCAGTGCGTCCTTGGATTTCAACCACCTCTCTTTCCCTGGAATGATGAACCATCAGAGGTACCCGCAGTGGATTACTGGTTCCGGGAAAGCGAGAGGGTCTGGGACGCTGCTTACCACCATCTCCAGAGGGCAGTGCGCAGATCCAAATCAATAGCGGACCAGAGAAGGATTCAAGGTCCAACCTATGCTCCAGGTCAAAAGGTTTGGCTCTCCACTCGGGACATTCGTCTGCGCCTGCCTTCTCGGAAACTGAGTCCCAGATTTGTTGGCCCCTTTACCATACTGGAACAGGTCAACCCCGTCACCTTCAGACTTCAGTTACCACCACAGTACAGAATTCACCCTACGTTCCACATTTCATTACTTAAACCTTTTTACCCACCTCTGATTCCCTCCACAGAATCTGGCCACGAAGAGGAACCCCCTCCCCCTCTATTACTGGAAGACGGATCCATCTACTCGGTCAAGGAGATCCTGCAATCCCGACGTCGTGGTGGTCAACTACAGTATCTGGTGGACTGGGAAGGATACGGACCAGAGCTGACATCCTAGATCCCACTCTCTTGGAAGATTTCCACACTACTCATCCGGAATTCCCAGCACCTCGGGGACGAGGTAGACCACCGCGACGTCGGAGGTCTCGGCCTTCAGGAGCGGGCCCTGGGGAGGGGGGTAATGTCACGGATTGGTCAGGTTCTGCAGCCACTCACACACAACGTTCACCCTCCCCTGAATTCTGATCACCGTCACCTGTAGTCAATCACCGCACACACATAAAATCACGCACCACTCACCAGTCATTGTCCGGGCACGAAGCGGACTCTTTGCGAGATTCTCTCCAAGATCACGATTACCTAACTTACCTGAATATACTTACCTTTGTCTCTGTTCCATTTCAGTCTGCCAAGTTCAGCCGCAACCATTCAGTGGTGTGTGTGCCGTAAGTCTGACAGCTGTCAGCTAACTGTGTGTGTGTGTTTCATCGGATCAGCGATCTACCTCCCGTCATTCCTGAAAAGAAGAAACAGTCATCATTCACCCTGTGGACATTCACTCAAGAACTCTAAACATCCGTATATTCAACTTACCTGCTTCACGTCATTGTTCATTCCCTGCTCTGCTGTAAATAAACTTATTGTATTTCACTTACCTCAGTTGTCCGTCTGCTTCCGTAACAGCGGAGGCATGCTCACGCTAGGGGTGGGGCTGGGCCATGGGTAGGGGAGGAGGTTGGGAGTTGGGTAAGGAAAAAGCTGTGGATTGGGCTGCGCCACTAGCTTCACGCTAGCGCTGCTATGGGAGCTGGAGGTCGGCTTGCTTCAGCTGCTGTAGGTGTTGCACACACAGAAGAGGCGGAGTTTTCTGGTGGCACTTATAGTCTTTTATTAGTCACACTCTGAAAAATGAATAAACACAGGAAGAAATTAAAAGAAATTTCATTGTGTTTGATATAACTGGCAGTGTGACTTCTTCATTAATGAATGGAACTCTTGTTCAATAAACTCACATTATACAGTTTCCTAATATACACAACATTTAGAAGTGATTACAATGTATTGCATCAAATAAAGACTGTAACTCACTTACATTAACATTACAGTGATCAAACTATAATGTTGTGCTAACATACACAAACTGTGTAAAAACACATTAAGTTTACTTTATATAACTCTCTTATAAAACTATAAACTTTCTTATAAAACTATACATTTTCTTTACCAGCATCATACTACTCATCAAACAATGACAGAATATCACTGGACACAAATGACGTAATCATCTATTATTCAGCTTGCTCTACAAATAATATTGAGCGCACTGTAGTATCTAACGACATCAATTAATTCTGTCATGCTGAAACATCTCGCGCGGCCGCATTCCAGCTTGGGCTTCGGCAACAATGACTGGTCGAGAAGGAGTAATCTTGGGGCTGGCCGATTGCTGCGGAGGATCCAAAAATGGGTCGGTGATATAATTGCAAATGAGCTTCACACCTTTGCAGATAGTTTATGTTCACATACAGCTACATGACACACTGCATGAAAGGTCATATTTGAAAAGGCATAATAGGCCTGCGGTACCCACAATGTTAAACAATGATTAAAAATAGTAAATGATGTTTATCTGAAAATGTAACAATGCAAACATGTTTTCTGTGAGGGCTAGGTTTAGGGTTAGGGTTGGGTTAGGGGATAGACAATATCGTTTGCTCAGTATAAAATCTATAGAAGTCTATGGAAAGTCCCCACAATTCACAAAAACAAACGTGTGTGTGTGTGTATGTCCTGCATTAAAGTGCTTGTTCAGTTTGGTCTCTACAGTCTTATTCATGGAGACATATGATATTGTATATATTTGAACTGAACTGAGCTAAATGATGACACAATTGAATTCAATGATGAACTGCCTTTAATTGGAGATTGAGTGTTTACTGTTGCCCTTTTGCATTATTGTTGCAGTATATATTGTGTCACAGCTAAAATACTCTAATATGTCAAACTTCTTTTTTCCATAAGCTGCTGAAATAAATTATCAGTCTATGTAAACAGGTGGTATTGTGTGGTTAAAAAACAAATCACTTTCAAATGAAATATGTTGCTGTAAATTCATATCTGATTCTCTTACAATGTCTTGACTGTGTCTTGAGTTTGTTTGCTACTAAATTATTTTTAAGTTACCAAAAAATAACTCAACTAATTTGAGCCATGATTTCATTTATAATAATCATATCTGTGTCTGTTCTGAAATGTGACTAATGCTGATGCACTAAACTCTTAACAACATGTTAAAACATTTTAGCACTATTAGCAACTTGTTTAAACATTTTATCAATGTGCTAAAAAATGCTAATAACATTTCATTAATTTAGAGTGAAATCTTTGAACTTCAAGCTAGTTAATTCAAACTTTCAAACAAGGCTTTGTCAAGCCTGTTGTCAGACCGTTTGGACTGTTTTTGTGTGTTTTTCCCCTGTGTTGCCCTTATTTGGTCTTCCTGTTCCGTTTCTCATTTATTTCGTCACTGTTTGATTGTATTTGTCTCCCCCTGATTGGTTGTTTCCGTGTATTTAAGTTTGGTTGTGTCCTCTGTTAGATCGTCAGTTCTTGATTGTCATTCCGTCAGTTTGGATGTTTCTCCGTGAAGTTACGTTGTGTTTGCTGGTTCCTGTTCGTTTCTGTTTCCCTGTGGATTATATTAAATAAACTCTGTGTTTTGCACCTCCTCGCTCCTCCGGCTCATTCCCCACACACAACACGTTGTGACACCTGTTTAATCTTGTTCAATCAATAAGTAAGTAGTACAATTCAGAAAAGCCATACACTCTTTGAAGAAGATCCCATAATAAATCATTATTATTATTATTTAGTCAATTATTAGGCTATTTACAGTGTTTGCTTATTTTTACTTTATTTCAATTTTGTGAAATGCATTTATTTTATATTACATCAATGTATTCCGTGCCCCCAGAATTCATTCATTTTGCTAATAATCGTTCCATTTCTTATTCATTTGGTTCCACAGTGTCTTTTTTTTTCCTGTTGTCTTTTACATTTAAACCTTTTACGTTATTTGTTATTGTATATTAGGCTTATAGCATGGTGTATTTTTACTTATTTTGTTAATAACATGTCTATGTTTTATAAAAGTTTGTTGTGTACGGATAAGCAATTAAACCCTGATGCTTAACACAAGTCATTTGCATTCTTTGTATAGTGAAATGTACTTTACGTGGAACACATGTAAGAATATGTTTGTGAAGTCTCAGAAAAATTGTTGTATTATTAATGCATACTTGCACAAATGAGACGAGTATATATAGCTATATAGCTAAATATAGCTCCCCAGTGCCTTTATATATATATATATATATATATATATATATATATATATATATATATAACACACAATTTTTTTATTATATATATATATATATATATATATATATTATTTAAAAAAAATATTGTGTGTTCAATATTTATTTGTGTGTGGACTTGGATGGATTAAAAGTAAGTCTTAAAAGCACAAGATCTAAGTATGAGTCACCATAATTGACCACACTTCAGGTCACTTTCACTTTTATATCCAATATAAACACAACTTCACATCACGTAATGTCCTCTAGAGAATTCCACGGAATAACATAATAAGTGTCTGTAGTAAAAGCAAATACACACTTTTTCTGGAACTCTGTGTAATCCTTTATTCACCGCTCAGCATG